>NC_056738.1:299866988-299974488 GCF_019279795.1 Protopterus annectens | reverse complement strand
GTGTTGCTGCCTTTGCTGGTTTATCTGTGAGTGTGAAAGATTGCTCTGCAGCAGGGAGTGGTAATTTATCCTCTTCCCCACAGTGGTGTGAACTTGGAGTTGCTATATATAAACTGTAGAGGGTGTGAGGGATACGCTTTTGAAATCAGTGTTTTTAGATTTGTTTGATCTAAAAGCTCATTTAAGGAAAAAAAAGCAGTGGCACGTTTGATTGAAAACTGATATGACCTAAACCACAAATGGCTGAATCACATTTAATTGAAAACTATGTAAGCATATAGGAAATGACTGTTAGTGGAGCATAGGAATTATAATACAAATTAGTGTCGATCAGTACTAGCTCTTTGCTAATGCACTGTTACATTATACCGCCATGTCTAGAAGTTTGTGTGTATATACCAACAGTGATTCTGTGTGCAAGGAGCATTCTCTTTTCTCCACAGTTATGATACAGTGGGGGTAATGTATTAAGTTAGGTGTGAGTGTGTTCTCTTGTCCCCCTGCAAAAAATGATTTTGTAACTTTATTAAGTGTATGTGACATTTTCAGCTAAATGTGTTTCAATGTTTTTTGGTTTTGATGAACTATGTTTTGGATAGAATGTGACATTTTTATTGAAATGTGCTTTAAATTAAATAAACCATAATTTTCCATATCTGTCTATCGGTCTATAATGTATGTATCTATCAGTTTAACAATACTGTGTACAAAGCCGAAAACAATGGTGGGATGAAGGCCCAAAAATAGGGAGAAATTTTAAATATTGTTCATATAAGGTTAGAAAGTTGATAGAATAAAAGGTTTTGTGTTACCATACATTTTCTGATGGATATGAAGTCTGAAACTCAAATGTCTGTCATTAGTGAATTTAATCCTCAATGATTTGCCAGAAAAACACAACTTTTATGAGGAAATGACGAAAAATATGAGACAAAAAACATTCTGTGAAAATGGACAGTTGAGAGGTATGTTGGAGAAGATGCGTGACTGTGAATCAAAGAATAACTTGTGGGAAGTGCTGCAACATTATGGGGTCCCAAGGCAACTGCTTTGTGCCAGTCTGTGTCAGTATTTGATAAGTGAGAGCTGTTTTTGTATTCTTGGGGCTGTACAAAATATGTTCAAAGTTAGTACAGGACTCAAGTAATGGTACCTTTTTTCCTTCCGATTTGTGATCTTCATGGATAGGATATTATGGTGTGACTACAGTATAAAAAGTATTTGCTATGGGTCATGGGTGTTGCATGTTTGCTCTTTGCAGATGATGTTATCTTATTGACCTCAAGTGACTGCAATCTTCAGTATTCAGTGAAGAAATTTGCTGCTGAATATGAAATGGATGGTCTAAAACCGAATGTCTCGAAGTCACAGATCACAGTTCTCTCCTAGTAAGGAGTGGATTGTCCCATGCAGCTGAAGGGGAAGCGGCTACCTCTGTGATGGAGCTTGGGTATCTTGGGATCTTATTCATGAATGAAAGTAGAGGGGATGTGGAGACTGATCAGAACAGAGGTGCAGGAGTGGCAGTACTGCAGGTGTTGTACCAGACTGTGGTGGTGAAATGAGGCCTGAGTCAGAGGATGAAGCTCTTAGTTTACTGGTCCAATGCATGACCCCTACGATGATGTCACTGTTGAAGGGAGTCAGGTGAGGTTGACTGAGCACCATCTGAGGATGTCCCTGGCTGCCTCCCATAGGGTGGAGAGAGAGAGGTCCCAGGGCAGATCCAGGACACATAGGAGGTATTATACCTCTCATTTTGCCTAAGAAGTCTGTTTATATTTATGTATGTACATATGTATATGTGTATATATGTGTGTGTGTGTTTATAAATCATAATTAACCCTGTTATCAGGAATATGTTCAAATGTGTAAACACTAAAATAATAATTTTTTTTCAAAATCACAAGCCCCTGCAGCACTGCCAATAACCCACATACTCGTATATTCTCACTCTGAGATCATTGCAGCATTGAAAAAGAGAGAATATAATTATTGTATGTAAATAATGATCAATATTTTTCATCTACCTGTTGACCTCAGTGAAGACTTTAAAAGCTGCCTCTAGTCTTTACACACTGATACAATAAGCAGTTAGTGAACAGTTGCTTTAGAAATAACTTTTGCAAATGTAGCTCATGCAACTGAAGACAGCAACAGAGATCAAGCAATTCAAGGTAAAATCCTAGTCTTAAGTTCTAGCTTTTCTCTTCTCTTCCTGTTTCTCTCTCTTTATTGCTGTATCTATATATCTGTACACACACACACACACACATATATATATATATATATATATATATATATATATATATATATATATAGATATATATGGATCTAGGACTGTTGAATGAAAATTCAACAGTCCGAATCCAATATCACCGAACACACTTCAACGAAAGCGCTTTCACCGAAAAAGCACTTTCGTTAAAGTGTGTTAAAAAAAAAAAAAAAAATAAACATTACATTTACGTTTTTGCAGGGGGGGGGGCCTCTGCACCCCCATGTGGGGGGGCTGTGCCCCCCACCCCCCTACTTTTATATTCTCACTCCGAGGTCGCACTATGGTGGGGAAAAGGGAATTTTCCCTTATCCCCACTGTGGTGCAATCTCCACAACAGGCATACTTACGCAAAAGTGCTTCTTGGGTGAAAAGCTGGTGAAAGCACTTTCGCGTAAGTATGCCCGGCCGTTTCACATTCGGTAAAACGGCCACTCAAGCATTAGTCCTGGACCCATATATATATATATATATATATATATATACACACACACACACACACACACACTTGTTTGTGTATAATATATATATATATATATATATATATATATATATGTGTGTGTATTAGAAATAGTTAAAGTAGATTATTGCGTGTAATAAAAAACATAGATCATAATTTACCAACCATAAATTAAGTTAATATGCATTTGAAATAAAAAAAAATTCTTTATTTCTTGTTTTTGCATAGGGCATCCCCCCACTCTATGTTCCCTACACATCTGCTACTTACACATACTAACTTTGAGGTTGGACAACAGTAGAGGCAAAAAGAAAACTCCTAAACCACACTGTCACATGTTTCCAAACTAAGCGAATGTTCAAGAAACTATGAATAAGTGAAAACAGTCAGCAGATTCACTGTACAACCAAAAAATGTTCAAAGAAAGAAACTACTTCACCACTTTTCACCTGCCATATGATCTTCTTAAAGCAAAAATGAATAATATGCAAATTAAAAAAGGGTTTACATTTATGTCGGATCTGTTGCCTCTGTATTCATTCTACTCACAGAAAATAATTCCGTTTGTGAATGCAGACAGATGGAGTCTTAAGTTTTTTTTTTTTTTTTTACTGGCAGGGCTCGAGTATGACAAGCAACATAAGAAAATATCTACTTACATCAAAGAAAGCTGAACTTTTCAAGGGAAAGGTATGAAGAAACAATACTGATCATGTTCTATTATTTCACATCTTAGTTGGAGCACTAGCAGTAATTAGTACTATGATAAAAGATACACTTTTTGTGGTTTTGACATGGCCAGTGTTTTATGAACTGGCTGTGCTGGAATGGACCCAACCAGGAGACATGGGACATGATCCTTATCGGAACTTAGGATATGAACTGCATGTGTGCTCCTTGTACAGAGGTAGGGTGTACATATTTTTGCAGTTGATCATCCAGGTTTGAGAAAGAACCCATATTATCAAAAGAGACAGCTGGAGTGAAAAGTAACTGATATCCTGTTCGGTTATCACAAAAGGATATGGAGACAATGTGTTGTTGTATAACTGCTTGTGCAGGAAGCATGGAAAGGACCTAAACATGATAGGGCATCACTGTACAAACATCTGGAACTCTAGTGTACTTGGGAACACGTCAGTGTATACAAAGTAAGTGTATACATAGAAAGGACTCTAACATATGACTCAGAAGGGTGTTAGCTTGCAGGTTACATGTGCTTGTGAGGAATTTGAGTCCTAAGCTGCACCCTCATTATTTAGAACAGCTACACAGATGTTGCATTGGAATGAACATAATAAAGACGCCCACATGCATGCACTTATAAAAGTAGTTGAGAAGGTATGGAAACGTCAACCACAAAGCATTATAGACAGTGATGAAGTTTATGTCACAAAGCAGGACCCATTACCAGCAGTTCAAAACAATAGATGTGGGAAAACCTGATTTAGTAGTTCTGGAAAAATACAAAAGTAACATGGATTATTACAATTTTAGTACCCAGTGATTATAATTATTTACATAGAGAGAGAGAGACGCAAAGTCATAAAATATCAGGATTTGCAGGCAGAAATGAGAGCAATGTGGAACAAAGATACACAGACGGTTCCATTAGTAATAGGAGCAACAGGGTCTAATAAAAAATAATTTACAGTTGTACTTACTAATACATGTAACCCCTTTTGAATTACAGAAGGAGGCAGGTGCTGAAAAGAGAATGCATGACTAACATCAAAGACTGAAATAATACTAATTTCATGAACTCTAATCATAACCTACCTTAGGAATGGGGTGTATTCCTTCATGGTATTAGAAACCAGAAGCATTTGGAGAAATTAAACCAAGAGAAGCCATAGCTGAACAAGAAGCTGAAGAGATTGTAAAAAATTGTATAAAATGCAGGAACATTCATAATTTTCTAAACTTTTTACTTGGTAATCATTCATTGTCTTATGGCAATCATCTATGTAAACTGTCCTGGACAGTTCCAGGGAATTATTCTGTTTCTGACAGGAAATAAAAATTGCAGTGAACAAAAATATTTTACTTCCAGCAGCTCTGCAAAACAGCTGATCTTCACAGAGTTCCTTTTGCAAAATTTTATTTTACCACTTAAGACTGTAAATGGTAATAGACCTTATTTGGTGAGTCAGTTCAAAATACTATGAAATTGAATTGTATAATGAGGCACTGAATAAATGGTTATATGTTTGCCCAAAACATTAGACCTCCTGTCTGTGTCCATTCTTGCAATGTTTAAGTGTCAGTGGTAGTAAATCAGTAACTGAGATATTATTTCAAATATTGGTTCATAACAAAGATGACTATTCCATCTTGTAGAAAATATTTCTCGGATACCTTCTTATAGGATTGGTAATTAGGCAGGAAAACTGATTTTTTTTCTCTACTAGGATTATTTTTTTAGGAAAAGACTGGTGTGTGTGTGTGTGTGTGTGTGTGTGTGTGTGTGTGTGTGTGTGTGTGTGTGTGTGTGTGTGTGTGTGTGTGTGTGTGTGCATTGCATGCATGTATGTGTGTGTGCATTTTTTGTAGTTCTTCTATGTTAGACTACTTATGAAACTAAGTTAAAGGAAAAGCATGAAAAAGAAATAAATATAAAAAAGAATGGTATGATGATGCAGAAGCACACTTTACTAGACAACAGCAAAAAAGGGCAGAAATCAGGCAGCATGTTACATAAAGAGAAATGGGAAAAAACGACTGTCGTGAACCAACATTTTTGGTTTTGCACAGATGTTTGTTTGAGTGTGAGTAGGTAACAATACGGGAAAATGCAAATAGCATCACAGTACTGCAACAAGAAAGCTGGGCCCTGGTATACATAAACATAGTACCCAGAGAGGTGTACAAACATTCTGCTCTTTAAGTTTAGTATGCCACCATTCAGGATTGTGATTCACAGATGTGGATCATGGCACTAAATAGGGATATAAAACAACCTTCTAGTCTCTTTGAACTGCATATTGGCGTGTACAGTTTCTTGTACAATAGTGTGCCATACATTCTGGTTCTGATTCATTCCCAGTTATTGTTTGTTTCATAGAGGCCTTTCTGTACTGCCTGGTACTTGGAGAGAGGAATTATGTTGTACCAGCTGTCCATTCTTTGAAGTACAGCTGCAGAAGACCAAAAGTAGGTATGAACAGCAATTCGTACAGTAAATCTTACAATCAAAGCATGGATATTGTGGATAATCCTTCATCTTTTCATTCATTTACCTTCTCTTTTTCATACAAGCAATTACCCCTCCCTCCTATATTCCCCCATTAAAGGGATACCGAATGCTGTTTAACCAATTTAGCCTGTGTATTTGGGGCATATGATTGTACATATAGCCAGGGAATTGTTATGGCTAGGCTTGTATAGGCCCTAGGGCAGATAGCCTAGTACCAACCTATGAACAACACAGGGTGTTGGTGTGCAGGGTACTACAGTATGTAGTGAAGTGTGTTTTGTAAACCTTGGCACATAATTTTCCCCTGCTGTGCTGTGGTCTGCTGCCATTTGATGAGCAAGTTGTTGTTGTTGTTGTGTCTTTCGGCTTATCCCTGTTAGGGGTTGCCACAGCGGAACTCTGGTCCGCTAATGTTTGGTAGTGGATTTTTTGATAAGAATATTTCAGTCATTAAGCCTGATAGCAGAGCTAGTGTTCTTACAATTTTATGGTAATGAAGGACTCTGGTGCTGTGTGGGCTCCCATTGGATGGAGCTTGAGGATATCACTTGGCGGGATGCAGGAGCATATGGCTGTGATATCTAGACTGCACAAACCACAAGGAACTCAGCAGAGATGCTTTTTTCTTCCTTTCTTATCTTTTTTTTTTTTTTTTTGTAGTTTAACCCCAATATGGTACTCAGCTCTGTATATTGGTATATCAGCAGGAAAGGGAGACTGTTGTGCTGGTAAACTGGAGTCCTATATGTTGCCTTATTGAGACCAACTCATATACAAATGGTGCATTGTTTGTGAATTATTTATAATACTAGAAGTGTGTGGTTTTGGGGGTGGGAGTTTGTGTATGTATTCTGTGCATGGATTTCTATGCTAGCACAATGATATATGAGTGAGTACAGTGCATTATGCCACTGTGTACCATTTTTATGAACTAAAGGGGGCTTTGGTGCCCCAGTCAATGGCGTGCCAGCACTGCTTTATGTCGCATAGTGTTTATGAATAGTGCCCTGTTTTGGCAGCAGACAAGAGAAGAAAACAGGCATTCTTATGTGCAGCTATGTTTGAGAATGGTTAACAACACTGCAGTGAGACTAAATGATGCGTAATGTCATAAAGCATTTTATAAATGATATAGGACACAACATATGGCCCTCCAAAGTAGAATCAATAGTATCATGTAACTGATATGTCATATCAGCTACATAAACAAGTTAAAAAAAGATTAAACAAAACTGCATCGTGGTGAGCATTATTTGGGGGAATGCATGGCTGTCTTAACTGCTTCTTGGGCATAGGTGGACTGGAGTAAGATAAGACTCTGTGCTAGCAGTAGAAAGAAAAAAATGTGTATGTGCACGCGCTTACGCACAGCTAAGTTCACAGGTGGACACTTTAACATCAACTGGGTTAACAGGCTGAGAAACAAAAGCATCTAGCAAAACAGATCAAACACATGTGCACCATGCTCACTCCAATGTCACTAATAGCCTAGGGATTTTTCCTGCTGTTACATTAGACAGAATTACTATTGTTATCTGAAAGGAAGGCCCACTGTACCACTGTCTAATCGTAGTTATACTAAGCAGGGCTATGACATCATAAAATTTATATTTTGTAGCAGCCACGTACCCATCTCTTGAATTTCTTGGTTACTATTCATGGTCAAGTGCAATCTTCATACATTATTACAGTGCATGTAGTTGTAATCTCTCTCTCTGTTTGTAATTCTTGTGATAATGGACAGTGTCACTATTGCCACATTTACTATACAATATGCAAAGTATTCTCAACCTGCTTAGTAAATGTTGTGGCATTAGGTGTAGTCACTGACATAATCTGATTATTGTACCATATAGGCACAATTCGCTTTCATAACCCACACTTTGATTGTTTATAATATTTAGCATGTCTGCTGCCATCACTTCATATAGCTTAGGTGGAGTCTTACTGTTTTGCTCTGTAAATGCTATGATATAATGTAAGATCCCGTCCGTCACTTGAATATTTCAGCAGTGGTCTGGCAAGGTATTGAAAAGGTAGGGTTCAGTGTACCAGTAATACTGGGAAGACCCATAAGAAGATTTTAGAAGATATCTCTTCATCCACCCAAAAATAATGACACCAGTCCAGAATGTACAGGAGGCTGTAGGTGTCAGCCCCTGTACTATTGAAGGTACAGGGATCACTCTAGTACAGCAACCAGTTGACAGAGAAATAGACAGTGAGCAAAATTCAGCTGAAACTGACACAGAAGATGTGCATGACAGAAAAATATTGTGTTTTTGTTTGTCAGATAAATTAAGAGGCAGTAGCAATAGTCAGGGGGGTGAAATGAAAGGGAGACCTGAAATGTAGCAAAAGAGCAACAAAAGTTCCAGAAAGGATGGATACATGGTATGAAAGAAGAAGCAATGAATATTTTGATTGGGAGTAAACCAGCAGCACCCAGCAAGACAGGTCATAAATGGGAGAGACTATTGAAATTGCTGATTGTAGTGCAGCATTACAGATGGACACAACCACTGGATAGTGGAAGATGGGCTACTGGCAGAAAAAATATCATTGTATGTCTTGAGGTGGACAAAGATGAACTGTCTTGCCACTAGACATAGAGGTAGAAAAGACAGGAAAAGATTATATTCTATTAAATAATTCAAAAACAATATTTCCTAAAAAGGTTTATTCGTTGTTGTTATTTCTTAACAATAAGATTGTTTAGATAAATTCTTTCTTTTTTGGTGGATCACACTCCTTGAAGGCACTAGCCAAGTGATGATATGATTTTTATTAAATAATAGTATCACAGAAGTTGACATAAGTGCGGTCCCGAAAGTGTGTCTGTCATATATTCTACATCATAGAACACTGACAGAAGGACCACCTTTTTTATCTGAGTACAAACAATGAGAATGTCCGTGTCTTCAGCTTGTTTTATTCGAAGGAGACCATCACGTTTGCAGTCATGCTGAGCTAATAACAGATTCACACCCTGTAATCCAGTGTGCAGAAGGCAAAAACAATTCAATACAACGATGATATAGATGGATAAAAAAAGTTTATTAAGCTTAACACAAGCTTTTCGTCAGTTTGAAAAAAACTTCTTCAGAACGGATATGTCATCCAACAACCCCCCTATATATCCCTTCATTACCTATCACATGGTCACAATGGAATACATTGAATACAAAATTACAGTTTTAAAAACATCATACGAAAAAAAAAATACATACATATAATTAATATTCAAGTATGAAAACTCATATGTACTTCGTTGATGCAATGAATCAACCTAGATAGGAATGATATATAAATAAACAATATAATAAAAAATATATTAAAAGATGAATGATAAATTCCCACGACTGTGGACACAAAACTTTACCTGCATTAAACTATGAAGCCCCTAGATGGTGCACAATTGATAACTTACTTAATTACATGCTACGTATTCATGCTTTGTGCTTTATACTTCACATTTGATTTTTGTTTTACAGAATCCTATAAACCAATCATAAAATCAATAATAAACATCCTCAAACACCTAACTGGCCCTAAAAAAGACCTCCTAGGAGAATACTACCTCTGTCTGTGTACAATTGGTAACTTACTTAATTACATGCTACATATTTATGCTTTGTGCTTTATACGTCATGTTTTACATTTGATTTTTATTTTATATATAATGTTTTACAGAATCCTATAAACCAATCATAAAATCAATAATAAAACATCCCCAAACACCTAAATGGCCCTAAAAAAAGACCTCCTAAGAGAATACTACCTCTATCTGTAAAACATATGAGTTTTCATACTTGAATATTAATTATATGTATGGTATTTTTTGTTTTCGTATGATGTTTTTAAAACTGTAAGTTTGTATTCAATGTATTCCATTGTGACCATGTGATAGGTAATGAAGGGATATTTAGGGGGGTTGTTGGATGACGTTGTATCCGTTCTGAAGATGTTTTTTTCAAACTGACGAAAAGCTTGTGTTAAGCTTAATAAACGTTTTTTATCCATCTATATTGTTTGAATTGTTTTTTTTTGGTTTCCAGAGGGCTACTGGAGAGAGTCCGTCTTATTTTTTATCTTTAATTAATATTTTAATGTTAAGACAGCTGTGAATTAAGGTATTGTTTCTGATTATGTACTTCTAGATCTCTGTTAGCACAGGATTTTGAACTTTTAAGAACATAGCTTTGTCTATCTATGACAATATTTAGCAGCAGTTACCTCCTAGAACTGGTATGTGCATTTTTCAAGAGATAATGAGTGAGATGCTACTCTGATGCATTTTCAGGATTCATGCAGTAATCTGAAAGGAGCAGAGATGTTTTACACCTAGTAGACAAAATAAGGGACTGGTACCCACTTAGATATTTGCTTTATTTACTTTCAAGTTGAGTTGACACATACTGTCTCTACAGGTCTACAGTACAGAAGCTGAGGAATGTTCTTCCCTGCTGTCTTTTAGAGACCATAAGTCCATTAAGTAATTTTTCATACTCGACTTATAAATAATTCGTATGCATGCTACTGCACAATATTTTAATAATTGGACAAAGCATTTTGCATGTTGAGTACTGCATTTAAAAGTTGTTTAACAGCATTACTGTTTCCTAGGAATTTTAAAATGAAACCAAAGGTATTAATGGTAGATGTGAATGATTCCTTAAAAGTATAAGAATACTCCAACAATTGGTATACTGGAATAATTAATTGCCATTTGCAGTATTTTATGTCTGTAAATTTGTTTATAGTGTGCCCTAAAATTAAATGTCAATTGCAAGACAAATTCTGCACTGTGCCTATAAATAAGTTATATTTTCTCTAAATCTGTATACTAGGCATAATCAACTGAAAACTAAATAGAATTTATTTCTTCTGCAGTTCAGATTCCAAGAAGGTGTTTATTTCAAAAGTGTAACACTACTTTTGTGAACAGTGTGTATGAGGTCTATCAGATGCCTTGCCAAGTTTCGTTGTTTTGTCTTATTCAAATTTCTAGCTAATTTTTAAAACCTTTTGTTTTCTGTCTGCGTCAAAGGTCACTGACCTGCAAAGTAGCCTTTGCTAGTAGGAAACTCACACTGTATCTCATCTGTTATCCACCCATCCATCCATCCATCCATCCACAACCAATCCCTTTTTCCCATTTTGCACATGGGGTTGGGGTGTCACTTCAAGAGTGACAATCATCTAGATCCAAGGTATGTACAGAGATAACTTACCTGGCAGGTCTGCAGCACCCCTGGTGTTACATTGTTTTCGGTTGAACTCTTCTTTGTCCTCATTCTGAAACCACTTCTACAGAGTTAATGCTTGCTGTCATCTCTTCTGGACACTACTGACTGACTGCTGTGGTATCAGGAATTCACCATAGCAACCCCATATCCCACCAGAGATTTCTCCCACCCTTCTGACTGACTGCACTTATCTCCATTCAGTAACCTCAGTCATACCACTTAACCCATCTCGGTCTTTGCGCTAACACATCCGACTGCCTTTCGTCTAGTCTTCCTTTGCAGATGCCTTATTCTACTATCACTTAGTTCTACTTGTATGTCCTTAATCCTCCTTAGCCTGTAACTTAAATTCTTCTTTTTCTGATTTCAGATGATCCTTTAACAATATTTCTCTGTCTTCACCAGCTGCTCCTAAGTGGAGTTAGGGGTCCAAATGGAGTGATATGTCAGCAAGCAAAGGAGAGTAGTATTGCTAAAACTGAATTCATCCTCAAGTCTTGGTGAGTACCCCCTCACGAGGTAGACCCTGTTTTCCACAAAATCTCACCAAAACAACACTGATATATAGACTGTATTTTATATAGCATATATCATGGACAGAAGTAGGTCAAAAATTAAAACAGATAGCTGGGTGCACAAGACCCAGGATAAAAAATTCCCAATCCTGGTAGGTGCATTGGTGCCAGGACTGGAATAAATGACAGTGTAGAATCCTCAAGATACAGAAACATTCCTACAATGGGGCCAGGCCAGGCATAGGGGGAGGATGACCCCCCTATTGTAGAAGGAAGTAGCAGTCCACAAAAATCACAAAAACTGATATGCCAAAGAAGAGCTATAAAGATGATAGAGTGGACTACTGAGAATAAGAAGGAAATTATGTATTGTTACTATTATGCAAAAAGCCCAGAATTTCCAGACACAAGATATACAAAAAGATTGAGAGAAATTATAGGAAAGAAAAATACTTCCACAAGAAAAACTGTCAGAAGCTTCAAATAAAAATGTATGCTCATTAATGCAACAGATTTGTGAAAAACATTATATAGACCAAGAAACTCTGATCTATTTGGAAAAAGAATAAACTAAGGAAGTGCGAAAATATAGGCAACAAAACCTAGAGATTTTTGAAAAGTGTAAAAAAGAAATATGGACATGGGAAAGAAAGAGAGATTTGATATGGTGCAATATTTATGCAAAGTCGAAAGCCAAATTAATCAATACAGAAAAGGCAGCCCAAAAGATATTTGAAGAGAAATACAGGCAAAGCACCCAGATATGGAAAATTTCACAATAAAATATGATATCACAAAGAGGGAAAGTACTGGCGTCAAGTGGGAATGGAAATCAAACCATAAGTAGATATGAATCAGGCAGTAACTGAATGGTCCCAAAAGCAAAAGAAAGAATATAAGGAGAAGGATCAGATGAGAAGGCAAAAATGCATAAATATAGTTGCCAGTATAGAAAACTCCTGGAAGAACCTCATGTTGATCAGGATCAAATGCATTAATGGTTAAGGACAGGCAAATTAAAACCAAAAGATGAAAGATCAATATTGGCAGCCCAAGATAGTGGGCTTGCGTACAAGTTGGTTTACAAAGTCCGTTGAACATGTTGGAGAAACAAACAAATGTAGGTTTTGTAAAACAAGAGTTGGAAACAGTTGCACACCTTGTTGGCTGTGATATACTAATGGCCGAAGGACTGTATACTGAAAGGCATAATAATGTGGCAAGACTGTTGCACTGGGGATTGTGCAAACATTATAATATTTAAGTAGCTGAAAAACACTGGAAACTTGAGCCACAAAGCATCATAGAAAATGATAAAGTCTGCATCACATGGGATCACATATTACCAACAGTTCAAAAGATAGATGGGAGGAAACCGGATATAGTGGTCCATGAAAAGAAGACAAAAGTAGCATTGATCATTGAAATCACTACACCCATTGATTGCAGTGTCTTGCATACAGAGAGACACAAAGTCATAAAATATCAGGATTTGCAGACAGAAATGAAAGGAATGTGGAAGAAAGATACCCAGACAGTCCCAATAGTAGTAGGAGCAACTGGTCTTATAAAAAAGAATCTACAATCATATTTAGATATGTTACCAATACATGTAAATCCATACAAATTGCAGAAGGAGTCATTACTGGGCACGTTGCGGATGCTGGCTTTTCTGGCTGACATCAAAGATTGAAACAATACTAATTTCATGAATTTTAATCATACTTTTACTTAGGAATGAGGTCCATTCGTGTCATGGTATTAGAATCCCAAAAGATTTGTAGAAATTAAAGAGTTCTAACATTTGCCTTAGGCTTGCTTATATGCACATCAAGACCCTTGACAACAAAGTACCACCACAGCTTGAAGTCTTGCCGGACTGGACTACTGGCAAACTAATGTGTTAGCTACAACTGAGCTATGGCTCAAACCACTTTGTATGCAGTTTGATCTAATATTTAGTAGCTACAGCATGTAATGGTTAGATAAATTAAACAAAATGGCAAGGAAGGTTGTCTTTCTAATATTAAAAAACTTTTCTTCTTTATACCACTCTAAAGAAGTAAAGTTTTTAATATCAGAACCACTTTAGGGCCACAGTGGTGCAGTAGTTAGTGTTGTCACCTCACAGCAAGAGGTTCTCGGGTTCGATTCTCTGCTGGAGCACTTTCTGCGTGGAGTTTGCATGTCCTCCCCACAGTTGAGTGACATTTAAAGACATGCAGGTAGGTGCGTGCGTGAATGGTTGTGCCTTCTTTTTCAGGTTGGGCATCGGGTTGGCACCTCAGCGCCGTAAAAAAACACTGCCAATCATTAGCGGACCGGAGTTCTGCTGTGGTGATCCCAACTGAGAAAAGCCGAAAGACAAGACTTCTTTATATCACTCTCAGCAGGCTCCTTCTAAAACAAATTGAGATGAAAATCTTTGTGAAAATAAATGACATCATAAAAAAAAAAAATCACTCTGTATTTACCACACAGCTCAACAACTTTTGCAGACTGCATTCACTACTGGATGGCAAACAATAGAAAATAAAAAACCTTGAGGTTTTCTCTTTTAGTTTCCTTAGAAAATGGATTCTGCCCAGTAGCCGTTTATTATCATACAAAAATTAATGAACAAATGCCCTATTTCTTTGAGGAAAGCACAAAGCAACAGTTCATTTATTGAGTTGTTGACACTAGTATCAAACATATGACATGTTACAAGTAATGAAAAAGAGCATTTCCTGGAGGAGTGCAAGGCACAGGGTTACCAATATATTTGGAACTTGCTCAGGACAAGGAAACAAGTGTTAGAGAGCTGGAGCAGGAGAATGTCAATGCTTTCCTAAAGTCAAAGTACAACTTTATCTGTTCAACACTTCTTTTATCATCTGTGCTGTTATGCTGCCAGCAGCACAGACAAGTCCAATACCACCCAGCCCAATAATCTTCTCGGATAGTTATGACATCATGAAGTAGAAATTTTAGACCATAGCCCTCAACTAATCAGAGGCAAAGCACAACAGAATCAGGGACAAATCAAGACATAATCAGGGACTGTACAAGCAGTTGATAAAACCTCCGTAACAACAGAAGCTTTATCAATTTTAAGTCCATATTAAGCAGAGTTAAAGGCCTTTGCTTATGCAAACTTTTTTTGCCCTCTAATTTTTCATACAAACTTTGTAATAATGCCTATGAACAATGAAGTTCTAGCTTATCAACACATCAGAAAAAATATAATTTATTTTAAGATGTTGCCTCTAAGAAATTAGAAATCTCTTTAAAATAACTACATACCTTACAATTCTGTGATCAAAATTCCAGAAGTCCATGCCTCCAACTGCTTTAATTTTTATCATTAAGTATCTAATTTTCCCTCTCACTTTAGG
Source organism: Protopterus annectens (assembly GCF_019279795.1). Taxonomy (NCBI): domain Eukaryota; kingdom Metazoa; phylum Chordata; order Ceratodontiformes; family Protopteridae; genus Protopterus; species Protopterus annectens. The sequence continues at coordinate 299,959,413 of NC_056738.1, read as the reverse complement.
CAAGCTCATATCTTTGTAGTTTCCATGGTAGACACCAAACACTTATATACTTTACCTACCTGACTATTACCAGCAAAAAGCAAAAAATACTTTCTAATTTTATTTCCAAAATCAGCCACCTCTCATTCAAAGATCCATAACAAAATAAAAGGAAAACCACAAGTAATGGTGAAGCAGTGTCACACAAAAAATACTTTAATCCACTGGTTTAGCACTTTCAGTCCAAAAATTAGGCCTTCATCAGAACAAACTGTTAAAAAACTATCTCATTTTTATAGGATAATCAGTACACATCAAAACAATCAGATCTCAGTTTTCTTTAAAACTAAATATAAAAAATATGTATAAAATACATCCTAAATAATGCATACATTTTTAACAAACATATAAAACTATTTACATTTGTTGTAATAGGCTTTTCTTTTTTAACACAGCTTTATAGTTGACACCATTGTTAAGCCCTGGTGCCTTGCATGCATCCAAAAGAACCTGCCATTTGAACTCCCTAAAATCTAGTTCCCCATCTCTGTCTCCATTAAAATCCACGAGAACATGATCTATAACTGTGAAGAGAAACGTAACATTGCCATTGTTACCACACAATTTAAAGTATGCTTGTAAAGAGCATTGTCCAATTTTTCTTTCTGATGGCTTAATAGTGTTCATACATCCTGTTTTTAAGTTGCCTATTGGTCTTCCCAATATAAAACGCAAAACAGGTGGAGCATTTTGCCATGTATACCACAAAGGTAGATTTACAATTGAAAATGCCTGGAACATGCCACATATTGTTCTGGGTTACAATATCAAATTCTGGTCCCTCTGAAATGTATTTACAAAAATTGCAGCTTTTGCATTTAAAAGTACCTATATTACCTTGGGGCTTTTTCCTTCGTCTACTTTCTAACATTTCTTTAAAATTCCTTGTTCTTGTATTTACAAAAATGGGAGCTTCTCCTACTACCATCTGACGTTCACTGTTGGAAATTAATATTCTCCAGTTGTTGGACACTATATTTTTGATTTCTTTGCTGTCTATGGTGAATGTTAACAGCAGTGACATAACCTAATCCTTCTTGTCCTGTGTGTTTCCTCTGAGTCCCTCCTTTTTGTTTGTGCTAATAATACCATGCACAGTTTTGGAAGGGTACCCTCTGTTTTTAAATCTAGAATGCACTTCCTGCACTAACCGATCTAGCTGTGCCTCGTCACTTGCAAGTCTCTTAAGTCTTGCTAACTGCCCCTTTATAATGTTGTGTTTCACATAAGTGGGATGCATACTAGAACAACACAAAAGACCATTATTTGCTACGTTTTTATAACTGATGCTGGACCCCCAAAAATTTTTACCTTCCTCTTTGATAACCTCTAAATCTAAAAAACAAATCTTAAAATTGTCCCAGCTACCAGTAAAATGCAAAAAAGAGGTGCTGTTATTCATGTCTTCAATAAACAGCAAGAGTTTGTGTTCCTCTCCAAATAAAAAACAAATCATCAATAAAACAATGGTAACTCACAATTTTGTGTCTGTTGGTAAACATGGACATAATGTTTTCCCAATAAGCCAAAACTAAGTTGGCATAATTGGGAGCCATCCTGGCACCCATCGCCACACCCTTGATTTGCAAGAAATATTCAGTGTCAAACATGAAGTTGTTGTTGTTGTGTCTTTCGGCTTATCCCGGTTAGGGGTCGCCACAGCGGAACTCCGGTCCGCTAATGTTTGGTAGTGGATTTTTATGTGCCGAGTTACCTGCCCTGATGCACAACCTTCAACGAAGGCATGCCCATTCACGCATGCCTCCACACAGAAGATGCTCTAGCTGAGAATCGAATGGGACAACGTCTTGCTGTGAGGCAACTATGCTACCGCAGCACCACATCAAACATGAAGTAATTATATGAAAGAATGTTGTCCATGCATTCCACCATGAACCTACATTCTTCTAATTCATATTCCCCATTGTTGATTAACAAATTCCTAACCTACTCTAAACCCAAATCATGGGGAATACAGGTGTATAAAGATGCCACACCATCTGTCACCAACAACTTCAACCTTAATTTTATTGATTTTACTTAAAAAAATCAAAAGAATCCCTAATACAGGATTCTGTCTTCTGCACTATCTCAAGCAGAGTTCTATCTATAAACTTAGAACATGGCTCTAACTTCAATGCTGATGAGGAAACTATAGGCCTGTAAGGGGGACAATGCCCATCTTTCTGTGTCTTTGGAATTCCAAAGAGATGCCCTATCTTGGGTTTGTCTACTGCAAAAAATTCATACATGTTCCTGGAAATCAAACCTTTTGCCAAGGCTTCAAAAAGCCAAGAATCTATTCTTTTGTAAGCTTTTAGGACATCACCTTTGGAAACTTTTTTGTATGTAGTTTCATCTGCTAATAAAAATTGCATTCCCTTCACATAATCATCAGAATTCACTGTGACCATTGAACCCCCTTTGTCTGCATGCATAACAATAATAGAAATATCATCCTTGATAGAGATAAAGATAATTTGCTGTTCTGCAGTCATATTATAACATTTCCTCTTACTACTTATGTTTAACAAATCCCTAATTTCTGTTTCACATAAATCCTCAAATGCTTTTAATGCAGGGTGCAGGGGCAGGTTAAAAGTACTAGGTGTAACAAAATCACCCTTTTGTTTACCTTCTTGGTTCCCCATTAACAACTTTAAATTAAATTTTCTAGTGTATGCTTTTTAATTAACAACAGTGTCCACCCTTCTAGAGGGCACAAAATTTAAAACTTTCTTTAATAAATTAGTCTCTGCTTCTGTAAAAACCCTGTGTGACAGGTTGCATATTTTAAAATTCATAGGCATTGCCTGTATGTTCAATGCCATTCCTGATTCTTTCCTCTGTGAAACAGAGGATAAACACTGGCTTGATTCAAAGTTTCGGCTACCTGCATCACTGTTGGGTTGTTGTAGTTGTTTAAATTCCTCCTTGGTGGTACGTTTTGCTTCCTCGGTGTCACAGTCTCCCATTGGCCATGTTGCACTGTTTTCTTCCCCTGCAGACACTTAAAATGGCAAGGGGATAAAAAAGACTTGGAAAATCTGCTGTTTTCTGGATCGTAAAAGCCACCATTCTCTCTAACGGCTTCTTCCTCCCCTGTTGCAATGTTCTGTGGTGAAATCAGTTCACCGGAAGTATTGCTTGCTGATTCTGCCGGTTTTAAGGTGGAATTACATTTCCTCTCTGTATACAGCCTGCGATCCCTATTTACTTTCTTTTCTTTCTTTTGCCTCAAAGAACTGTCTAAGGCATCAACTTTAAACTGTATTCACCTTAGAACATCATCAGTTTCTTTTGGTAAGGCATAAACAAACTGTTTATTCTCATGAGGTCTTTCTGTGAAGCTTTTGCCAAATCTGAACTGTCTTGCCATTGCAAGATATCTTTCATTTTCCTAATACCAAACCAATCTTATTCCATCCTGCTTTTAAAACTAAACTATCTATATCTTTATTTAGACAAAAACAGAGAGGAAAAAATCAGTAGTAGATGATCATTCATAACTCCAACATGCTAGATATATTGTTCATCACAACTCCCAAAGACTCCAAAACATCTGCTGCAAACATTATATAATTCTTTGCCCCATGCACAACTGTACTCATGTGAACTAAGCATTCCCTTGCACACTATGTTACTAAAAACCCTTTCCCTAAACATTACCAGTACACAAGCCAAAAGGATACAAAATACACACAAAATTATATATATGTGTGTGTGTGTCTACTTCATAACACTGAAATTTCATAACGTTGAATTTCATAACATTGTGACCATAACATCGAAAACTCAAAACATTGAAAACTCAGAACATTGAAAGTATGCTTCATAACATTGAAAACTACATTGCACAAATAAATAAGATCCCCGCCACCTACAACACCATCTAACTAACAAACACACTTTCTACTATGTTTCTGCAGGGGGGCAAGCCCTCCTATGCCCCCCCTCGTAAATTAAATATACCAACTCCAAGATTGCACTACAGTGGAAAACCTCAGTGTATGGTGATTGTGAAACAGTGAGGTTAGGAAATTAACTTTTTTCCACTGTAGTACAATTTGGAGTTGGTATATTTAATTTATGGGGGGTGCAGGGGGGCTTGCCTCTCTGCAGAAACGTAGTAGAAAGTGTGTTTGTTAGTTAGGTGATATATATATATATATATATATATATATATATATATATATATATATATATATATACACGAGTTCAAGTATAACTCTCCCAAACCAACTTCACGAAATAAAATCCAAAAAGTTCACCCAGCAGAGGGAGGGAGATAGCAACCAGTAATGAAACGTTGATACAAAAAGAGCATAAATGTCAATTCAATACTTCACCAACAGGACCACGTATTCAAGATGTAAAACTCCAATTCCAAAAATTGCAAATGATTCAAACAGCTCCAAATGGTGAAGGTGATATATATATATATATATATATATATATATATATATATATATATATATATATTGACAGAGAGCGATGGAGGGAGAGGGTGAAAGAGTGAATGAGAAAAAGAGGAAGAGAGGGGGGGTGAGAAAGGTATAACTGACTGGATAAGTATTTCTTGTAGCAAATCAGAACCTATATTGCACATACCCATAAAGATAAATTTCTTAAAAGAAGTACACTTAAATAATAATTGCTGCTTGTGCAGTACTTTCCAATAACCTATAAACATAGTATTAGCATTTTATATAGGTGAAAAATAAACACACATTTTTCTAAATACAAAGGTCTTTTTTTTCATTTGATGCAGTTATTGCTAATTTTATCATTTTTGTAATAAAGCTCTATGCTGAATAAAGAGTTATGTAGTTATGCTCATGTTATTTCCCTCCACTTAGCATTATAACCTGTCCTTTATGAAAACAGTGTTTTTTAGCCCTTCTTGCATTCTTACTTATGTTGACATTTTTCCACTGATGTAGCCTCCTTATCTCTCATCCTTTTTCTGAAATTCTGTCAATGGACCTTGGATCTGAAGTTTTGCTTAAATAGTTCCCTAGCTAACGTAGCTCTAGTAGTACAGTGAATAGATGTTCTATAGTCTCCTTGCATATTGCATAATTGTTGCTTCCATTGAATCTCCCTGGTCATGGAAGTTCTTAAACATTGTTGCTTAAAGTGTTCTATCAAAACAATGAGCTGCAGCCGTTTTTATAGAAATATATTTCTTGTAATTCATGAAGCTCTTTAGATTTGAGTGATTTAAAAGGTGGACATTACAAGGTGTTACAGCATTTCTTATCCCAAAACTAGACCCAATTTATACAATGCAACCACTAATTAGTGAGGATGTGGAATATTGTGGCTCTGTCACAGAAAAATCTTGAATAGATGTAAGCAGCCATCAGTAGGAATTAATGAGTACTGTTTTCTGTTCCGTTGTCCTTTGAAATTTATGCAAAAATCAGTTATTTTGAAGACTCTGGAATTTGTATTTGATCAGCCTTAGTCTGCTTTATATTGGCTTGACATGGCAATTAGTTTTCTGTTTTTGATTTATTCCTAGTGTCTCCATTTTATGCCTCACATTCTTCTTCTGTGTTCAGATTATTCTCTGCTCTCTCATCCTTGATATGTCTTCATTTACAGGGCAAATATTTATTTTCATCAGTGACAACCTTTTTCGGAGTTGTAACCCAACCGAATGGATTGTTTTGCTCAAGTACACGAAAAACCCTTTACTGATTTACCTTTTACTGTAACCCATTATCCAAACAACCATTTAATGGAAATGTTCTCTTTAAATTGTATGTGTAGATGCTTCTCTTAGCTTCTGAAATTCTGGCCATGGCTTTAGCTTGTCCTCTATCTCATCTGTTAATACATTCACATGATCTACTCGTTGTTACCGTCTTTAATTACTTGCTTAATGTACACACTACTGTCTCTGGCCTTTCTTCACTACCATTTGTATTTATGCTCTGAACATATGTGACGCTTTCTTCATCACTATCTCCATTCGTTTAATCTTTGTCATTGATTTGTGTTATATTTTATATATGTTCTGCTTTTCTGTTTTTCTATGTATTGTTATAAATCCACATATTCTATTAAAATCTAAACAATTCTGTGTATTGCACTCTGCACATATTTCTGCTACGTATGGGCACTGGTTCTTATGTAAATACTGTCCTCTCTTCTGTATTCTGTCTATTTTATTTGGCATTCACAAATGCTTATTTTCTATCCACATTTATCAGTTCTGGTTGTGTTTCTTTTATAACTATCTCTGTCTTCATTTTTGATTAATTTGTATTAACTTCTTTCTCTTTATATCCTTTAGTCTTCTTTGACATATTTCTGAACTCTGCCTCAAGGGAACTAGATTAGTTTATTTTGTAGAGACATTTCTGGTTCAACCAATGCTTTCTTTCTTATCATGCAATGGTTGCATGTCTGCAATATCTGTGTCTTCGAATGTCAGTGAAGTCACTTTCTAGCTAGTACTCTTCTTCATACCTGTGTGGACTCAGCTTCTCTCCATTTTGTACTTTTTGAACAGGCAACTTTCACAATGTATAGCTTTCGATAGCTCATAGCTGCTTATCTTATGTAACACATCTCAAACAATATTATCTGTACTGTTCGCACACATTTTAAAAACTGTCATCTGGCCCTGTGATAGCTATCTGCATACACACCCGCACACACACATGCACATACATACATACATGCACACTATATTTACTTTTCTTCATTGTATAATAATAAAATAGTTATTCTGTACTTTCTTATTATATTTAATTCCTTTGCATACTCCTGATATCTGGCTTCTCAGTTCATCGAACGTGAACTTATATATTGTAATTTGTAGTCTATTTCAAATATTGGCAGACTATATATAAGACTAGCTGTTGAAATTCTAAGGACCAAAATTGCAATTTTCAGACTGGCCTAACTGTAACAATTCTGAAGTAGCAGATTTTTTTATTTATTTATTCAATTTGTGTACCGAGAAGGTCGGACTGGGCTAATGCTTCTTTTCAGCAGAGGCTCCAAAATTCTGACAGATTTGCACATTTTCACAATAGGAAAAAGAAAAAAAATAGTTTTACAATATATGAGGACATATAAATTATGATGCAAACATATTGTTTTCCACAATATTATGTAGTAATTCAGGAAGGAGAATAGCATTTTACAATTTAAGAGAAAGGACTAATAGAAATCAATTTGTATTTGATATTTGTAGCTGATGTATTTAAATAACAATATTTTGGTCATGCGCTCCTAGCTATATAGCTGAAATAAGGTATTGTCAGGAAATTGAGATGAAAAGTATATGTGGTGAGGTGAAAAAGTAAGAAAATTAGATATTTCACTAATTGTATATGTTATGGTAAAGAAATGACGAGAGAGAAAACATGGAAGTCATTTATCCAGGACAGTCACAGGAGTATAGCCAGACCTGCATGAGATATTGTTTGAGTTCTCTTTTGAAGGGATTTATGTCCTCTATCTGCCCTAAGAATGCTGGAACAGAGTTACAAAGTTTAGAGCCACATTTTGAATAAAGTGAGTCACATGTTGCATTTTAGCTTTTGTGATAGCAGAGATTTGTCTAAGGATTGTAGAGTCACTTTTGAGAAACAGTGATGGAGGATATTATTAATGTCCTGTTTTTGATGTATTTTTATGGCATGTGTAATATGTTTATCAAATTTCAGTTGGTCATAAATGATAATCCTCAGCAGTTTGGTGTGGTCTACTTGTTCTATTAAACTGTTGGATTTGGAGGTGATGGTGAATGAGCTTTTTTGATTATTGTACTGTTTTGAGGTAAATAGCATTCATTTTGTTTTGAGGGTTGAGGAGGAGGTAGGGATTGAAGGATACCTGAGTTACATTTTGAAAAGTTTCTAGGGTTTTTACTGAGCATATTAGTGTGGAATTAGTGTACTACATATATATGAATGCAGGGACTCTAAGAGGAGGTTGCTAATGAATGAAATGTTGTCCCTAACCTTTATAATAATAATAAGCCTCATTAGTACAACACACTTAACCTCCTACCATCATATTGACAGAGCAAACTTTCAAAATAAATCTCCAAACTCTCCAACCCATACACAAGAGAAAACAACCTTCATGGCAGTATCACCCTCTATCTATAACATCGCAAACCTTGACCTTGCCACATTCAAAGTACCTTGACACCAACTAAACAACCGCATCTCCTCAAAATAAATATAACATATCCATAATCAAATACCTAAAAAATATCATCCAAATAGCATCCCTAATCATACTTAGCAGAGATGTGCACCCAAATCCTGCCCTTACATCCAATACAAATAACATCCTGAACTCCTCCAGGAAATCCACCGACTTCCTTGTACTCCACATAAACATAAGAAGCCTACTGAACAAAATACCAGAATTACACGGTGCCCTGGCCCTCTACTCCCCTGACCTAGTCCTTCTCACTGAGACCTGGCTAAAACCACAAAACAATAGCAATGTATTTGCTCCACCCGGTTACAACGTACGTAGACAAGACAGCACATTTAAAAGAGATGGTGGTATAGCTCTCCTCTTCAAAAATAACCTGATCATTGAAATATTAGTCAACGACCAACCCATATTCAGTAATGCAGAAACTGTCTTTGCCAAACTAAAAATTAATTCTAAAAAACACCTATATTTAATTGGTACGTACGTACATACCCCCCAGCAATAACATTAATACTGTAGAGTCCATTCTAGAGTGGGCATCCCAAAAGCTTCTCCAAGAAACAATCATACTAGGTGACATTAATATTGACTGGTCCTCCTGTGACTCACTCCACCCCACTAACCACAAAAATCTACATGGCTTCACTCAATTAATAAATACCATAACATGAGTAGACAAAACATTAAGAAAAGAGTCCATCCTAGACCGGATCGTCACCAACAGACCACATAAATCCTACCTCTCAGACCCCTCCCAGATACCTTCAGCAATCACCTACACACCTATGTAATTAGACACCAAGTAACTCCATTAAAATCCTCAAAACTCCAGCAAATCTGATATACAAAGAATTTAAAAACCAAAGAGTTCATATCTGCACTTAATCAATGCAACAGGAGACCTCTGTTATTCCTTCCCCTGGATAGTGCTGTAGACCACTTCAACAACACTTTCCTTAACATTCTAGACCATCTAGCCCCTGTCAGAACTGTTATAACTAAATCCAGCTATGCCCCCTGGCTGAACAGAGATGTCCGTCTACTTCTTAAACAAAGAGACAAAGCCTGGGACTCATGGCATCAAAATAAAACTCAGAGTAATAGACAGGCATACCAGAAACTAAGTAATAAAGCCAAAAAATCAAATTAGGACAGACAAAAAGAACCACTATATAGAAATTCAATCCAAACACAAGAATAATCCACAAGAATTCTGGGCCGCCATTAATAAAATCTTGCAATCAGGTAAAACCAGTACTCCACCCCCTAACATTGACACCACCACCAATAATATTGCCACCCAATTCAACGAATATTTCACCAAATCCATCCTTGCCCTCACCAATAATAATTCTCCTACTTCATATCCAAACCTATCTTCAGTACCTATAGACCAAAACAACTTGTCTTTACAACCTGTCCCAACTAACACTATATATAAATATCTGAATAGACTTAAACCCACAACCCTTGACACTGATAAATTGCCTACAGAATACCTAAAAATTGCAGCCAAAGCCATCTCCTACCCAGTATCTATACTTATTAATCGTTCCTTATTAGAACAACGCATTCCTTCTCTGTGAAAAATGTCATATGTTATACTACTCCACAAAGGAGGCAACTCTGCGGATTTATCAAATTACTATCCAATTGCCATTCTACCCCCTTATCTAAAATCCTTGAAAAATGTATACACTCCCAAGTAATGCACTATCTCTTCACTAATTATCTTCTAACCCACACCCGGCATGAATTCTGCCCAAATCACAGTACTACCACAGCCCTTATTAGCTTTACCAACGCAGTAAATCAGCAACAAAATAATGGTAACCTAGTATCCACTGTATTCCTTGATCTCTCCAAAGCCTTTGATACTGTCTCCCATCCCAAGCTGCTGTCTGCTCTCTCTGATCTTAATCTAAGTCACTCCACTCTAACCTGGTTTCAAGACTATTCAACCGCCAACAAGCAGTAAAATGGCTATTTTCTCCCCTCCTACCTGTCATCCTGATGGTCGCCCAAGGATCCATCCGTGGGCCTCTTCTCTTCAACATATTCACCAACCAACTCCACAAAGCTACCCAACATGCCACTCTAGTCCAGTACGCGGATGACTTCACTCTAATTTTCTTCCCCCCAACACTTCCTCAAATCCAGGAGTTAACACAACAATCCTTTACTGTTGTTAAAACCTGGTTAGCCAACTTTCAACTAATACTTAACCCCAAAAAAACACAGCTAATGATATTGTATCCCACTAGAAGCTTACACCCCCTAAACTTGGAACCCTATACAGATTCAAAATGTACCTCACCAATGACAGTAAATCTACCATTGCAAGAACACACCTGCTATTGTCTCTTCTCTATGCCTTCCCCATACTCATTAGCCTAAACAAAGCAGACTTAAACAAAATAAACACTTGTTACAATAAAATAGCAAAGTTTGCTACTGACTCACCCATCAGGGCACATCTCTGTCTAGCAATCATCAGCAGCTGTCCTGGCTACAATAACTCAACATACTCACACATAACCAGCTTACTATAGCCCACCAAATTCTGTATTATACTGACAGAGTACCTGCATTTCAGGGCCTACTTGATATCTACTCTAACAGGTGCCTTTTAAGATACACCAATAAAGCCCTGGCTGACAAAGCCAAAAATAACAGTAACTCTGGGGACTCCCTATATTCCACTTCTGTTGTAAAGATATGGAATTCCATCCCCGTAGATATAAGGTCCACAGAAAACAAAAATACTTTCAGAAAACTCCTCCAATCCTATTTAAACATTTCTTGGTTATGTAACTGTTCCAACCCTGGGTAGCCTCACTTAACATATTAATACTGAATTTGAATCCTCTAAGAACACTTACAGTAACTACTGTCTATGTTCTTACCCATAAGTGTGTGATTACTACATTAACCACTGTTGAATGTAACCATATGACTGTGTCATTGTTCCAACAACTGTATTGTTTATGGTAACACAATGTGCATTTATTTTTTGCTCCCTGCTTTATCTCCCTTCCTGCATTTGTATTTTACTATACGAACCTCTGTGGTGCTTTGTGAACTCTGTTCACCATACTAATTTCTGTGGAGCTTTTCTTCCTGGGCCTCTGCTGAAAATGGGATTCACACCCAGTCGGACTCTCCCAGTAAACAAATGTAAAATAAATAAATAAAAATAAATAAATATTATTTTTCTTAGTTTTAAATTAATGTTGGGGCCATATCTCTTTTGTAGATGTGATGGGCGAACAGTAAGGTGCTTAAAACACACTTTATTACATGGCAGTTAAGTGTGCCCTTTCCTGTTTTTTAAGCTGCACTAACATTCTCACCTATTTCCCCATTATCTGCCAATACCTTCTTACTAGTCTTACCCGCGGTGGTGGTGCTGCGGTAGCATTGTTGCCTCACAGTAAGACGCTGTCCGGTTCGATTCTCAGCTAGAGCGTCTTCTGCATGGAGACATGCGTGAATGGACGTACCTTCGTTGAAGGTTGTGTGTCAGGCCTGGCAAGCCGGTACGTAAAAATCAACTGCCAATCATTAGCGGACCGGAGTTCCGCTGTGGCGACCCCTAACCGGGAAAAGCTGAAAGGCACAAACAAACAAATCTTCTTACTAGTCTTCCTTGTTTTAATGTAACACCATGAGTTTCAAATATTTCCGCCTTTCTCCAGCAGGGACGTCTGCTTCTTCATGTGTACACATCATCACTCTTAGCTGAATCCTCTCTTTCTGCTCAGTGCAAGTGAAGTCAACTGAGATGAACAACAGGAGTTCATCCTGAGGCACTACCGCAGTCACATATGAAAGTTCATCTTCATATTCTATGTAACTAAACATTCTTGTGTCATCTGAACTCTAACCATACATTCTGATTTTCTTATTTCATCTGCTGATGTCAGCTGTATATGCTTTCTTCAGCAGAACAGATGAGCTTCTCCATACCTTTACCACAGTTTCTCAAATTTGCATAATTATTACTTCAAAGAGTTCTTGGAAAGGACTGTAGGATCCATCATATCAACTCATTCAATAAAATGCAATACAGGTATTATGTAAAAAGTGGAAAGTATTTTGAGACACAGATTTTCATCCGTGCAAAGTCTGACTGTGTATCTCGCTATTGATTCTGATCAATTACATCACTGTGCGTGTCCTTTACTTAAAGTCAGCATAGATTTATTTTGAAATACTTGTAAACATTTGAGATTTTGGCACTTTTCCATTAAACCCCTACCACTTTGTGGTGCTGTGTTTTGCCGGTATTTACAAAATTATGTTTGAGAGTGTAAATGAGTGTTTTCTAAACACACTGCTTGTAGAATAAGAAGACACAGCTCAACATTTTGAATAGGTAACTTAGGAGACCTGCGAGAAAGGATAGGAACCCACACAAGTAATATAAAAGTGACGTTCATGGTTGTTTCTCGCAATCAGCAGAACTATCTTAGTGCATCGAATGCTTATAACTTACTCTTACTCCAGATTATATACAGTTGTTGTGCTAATAATGGCATGTACAGTTATGCCAGCTGTTTCACTGGGTTTCTGCGGCTGTTTTTATGTCACTTGGTGAGTTGTAACTAATTCACTCTTTATATATGTGATAGTCAGCAATTTCAGTCAAAGCGTATAGACGTTGTTTCAGGAAGTTATTAGATGCAGAATTACTACTTTCTAAACAGGCTTGTTTGTCAGATGCTTGCTGGATAGCGAACTATGCACATAAACACTAGGCGATAACAGAGAAAACGGGACAGCAATACTGTGTTTGCATACTGCATAGAAAGTTACCGCATTAGCGCCCTTCGACAGCTTGTTGCTGTAACAAGCTAAACCTCATCACAAATAGTATTTATAAAACACCATATAAGAAAAACTCTAAATTTTAATTAGGTGTATCATAGCTGTCAACGAATCAAGGACAAATTCAGAAGTAATCAGACTCAAAATGTAGCTCTGTTCCTCAATCTCTTTTGGAGAAAATGTAGTTACAATGGCGATAATTGAAGTTATATACTTCGTTTACTTCATAAAGTGTATATTAATTCACATCCTTTTCTTCCGTTGATGTGTGTGTATGTGAGTGATATGTGAAACACAGCACCGCAAAGTGGTAGGGGTTTAATGAAAAAGTACTGAGATTTTGTTTAGGTGTACACATGTGGGGAGGGGGTGAAAGTATCCTTTACTGCAAGATAAACATCCCCATTTGTAGGCTAAGAAACATTCCTGTAATGTTAAAAAGATCTCGCTAATGCTATGTAGGTATTTCTTGTATAGCAGATATATACAAAAGATGCTGTTCAACAGGTCCTTTTGTTTATAACTAAGGAGCTAGGGTGTTAAGGAAGGATTATCAAACATTCCTGAAACTTTTGTACCTACTCCCTAGCTGAAGTATCAGACCACAATATTGCGTTCCACAGTACATCAATGTCAGCGTTCTCTTCACTGGTATGGGAACTCTTGGAAATAAAAATCTTGTCATGTATAGTTCTGTTTATAATCTCTCTCAGCCAGAGATATAACCCTGTAATTATAAATATGTTCTTTTGACTATCATCAAGATCTGAAGACAGATAATAAGAAATGCTTAAAGGTATTAATGCATATCAGTTAGCAAAATGTCTTATGAGATGAAGTACAGAAATTATTTGATGTATATTAGCAAAATGCCTTTGAGTTGTGGGCTTTTGGAGAATGTTTTGTTGAATCATTCAGATTCATTCACATAATGCTGCACATAAATTATATTTCCTGATGTGATCAGCATATTTTATTCCGTTTTTGTAAAAAATGAAATGGAAAAATAAATGTTTTATCCTGTCCAGGAAATTGGAAATCTTTAAGATGCACATTCTACAATATTTTTTATTAGATTCATAGTTGAAATAGTATATGAATCACATAAAATCATGCATGAACCAAAATATGTTTCCCTTTTTTCAGCTTTACAGAAAAAAACTCTTTATAATTAATAGTATTGTCGATATAAAACATTATACATAAAATTCCTACAACTTACTAAAGCTCTAGGGTGAATTCCATCCTGTATCAATTTTGAAATACAATTATTTATTTCTTAATGTATGTTTAAATTGATTATAAATTAATTTTAAGCATGTATAGATCTTCAGAATTTATTATTTTATACAATGCAAATGATCAAAGAAATGCAAAAATGAAGACCTTTCTGGCTTCAAATTAGTGACTTAAAATGTTCACATTGTTAAAGCAGGAGTGGCAGTTGTTCAGTAAAAGATGTTGCACTTCTAATGTTCTGAGGTAGCCTAACTGCTGTGTCTGTTTTACTTAAGTAACTGACTGTACTTTGACGCATATAATACAAGCAGAAGTTTGTAAGAACTGCTACTTCAGTGCTGCTCTATGTCAGCAACTTGCAACGTGCTGCTACTATTTCTCTAACACTGTCCACTTTAAATTTATCCCAATCTTGAGATCCTTGGGAGGGGATGATTATTTAAAATATCTGTGAAAGGTAGCAGGCCAGTGGGAGTATGTGCATTCAGAGCAAGAGCATTCACGGAGCTATATCTTCATGCATGACTGAGCATGGCATAGCATGACGGAGAAAAGCAGCTTAAAGGGTATTATTTCAGTTGGTAATCTGCAAAAATGGAAAAGCTTTTAATACAAATTCAGTGATCCACAGTTTGCACTATGCAGAGCTTCAAAAAGGTTAGCTGCTTCATACAAATTGAATACTAGACAATTACGTTACTGATTAATCTGTTCTGAGGGTGCCTTAGCAGCATATATTGCTGACAAATGTGACTAAGTAATGTGGATGCACTAGGTGTACTATCTGACCACGTGCCATTCATTTTGATTTTTGGCATCTCAGATTTACTTATTTATTGGTTAACAAGTAAATGACCTTGGCCAAAGATGGAAAACATATAGTCTATTGTCCTTATGCTGGAACTGACTTAAGATCAGATGTTTACACATTGCCAGACATAATATTTAGTAGTTTTAAAACTAAATAAGATAATAGGACATCATATAATTACATATTTGCTTAAATATGAAAAATACAACCTAATTTAGAATAACAATGTTATTTTGTCATTTAAGAAAAAAAAAGAACTAAATATATTCAGTTTGCTTCACAGCAGGAATAAAAAGGGATGACAGGCTAACTTGTAACCCTAAAGAAAGCCTATGTAGAGTGGGTAGTCAAGTATAAAAGGACTTTGCCCCTTAAAACAAATGAGGTTGTCAAGTGTTTTAATGTCAGGTGGGAGAATTCTGTATTGCAGGACCGAGTTTAGAAAATACAGATACACTATCAAACCAGAACCTTGATCTCACCGATATAACATAATGACACTCTATGAGTGGTGACAAACCATTTTATTTTAGCAATGCATTTTTCAAAGGATTAGTAATTGTGTGGGAGGCTTATAAAACATTTAGACATTTAACATCAGTGGTACTACTAATACTCACCCACATTTGTACTTATGACTGGTAGCCACCACATTTAAATGTTTTATTTTAACAACATTCTGCTAGATGTATCCCATTATTTTCCTTTTTTATACTGTAGTTCTCAAGGAACTTGGTAATTATATCACTGAGCAAAAGGATATTTAGCAGATTATTAATAGGGGAATTACCAGCCCCCGAGTGAGTTTCTTGTTGCTATTTTTGAATAGCTATTTAATCTCTGAGCAATATAATGACTTCTTCAGTGTCTGTGACACATTTTATAAGGAATTTTATGCACATAATGCTAACTTTGAATGCTTAAATTACAGTAATTATTTTATTATTTCAATTCTGTAGTCAGTGTGATTATATGTGAATGTTGACATTAAGCAAATGTTATTTTTAAGTATAAGGTTCTAAAATTCTCATAAAGGCAGAGTGAGAGAGAGTTTCATTGAGGAAGATACTGAATATACAGGATATGTACATCAAAGGCACAGACACGCGAGTCAGAAGGAGTGTTTGTTTTATATAGTGGTGCTTTTGGCAGCGTTTGTTCGTACTGAGGAATCTATAATTCTTAAGAAATTGTTCATTAGCCGTGTTTGTTCCAGTGGATGTATCAGTTATTTTTCGTTTTATTTTTACTTTACACCATGGGAACATTTACTCTGTGGAGGTGCCCTTTTTGTTATATTGTTAGTCTATGAATTGTAACGATTCATCTCTCGGAATACAGTGTGTACCAGTGCACCACAAATGAAGTACACATGTCTGGCAGCTAGCGCAGGCAACTAGGGCTATAAGCTGCTTCCTGTGGTTTAGGATTTGAGTTCCTCAACCTCCATTTATGCACAGTGACCTTGTGCAAGTCAGTTAACCAGCAGTGTTTTGGGATAATTGAGAAATTGGGATAGGCTCTTCAATGGCTTCCTGGATCACATGCCTAATAACAAACTTTGAACCTGCAGTGTGGTAGCAATATCTGTGCACAGTGTCATTGACTTCAAAAGGTGAGCAGGAATGCGCACAATTGGATGCATCCCAGCACACTGACTGCTAAAATCAACCACCAATTAACTGAAAAAATACAGTCAGTGATATGAAAATGTTAACTTAAAACAAAAATAAACAGGCATTTTTTAGGGGAGCACAAGATCATATTCATCACTTTTTGCAGTGTGCCCCTACATCACTTAACCTCAGGGGGTGATAGAATACTTCCTAACATGTAATGTCATTCACTACATTATTCGAAAAAAAAACAAAAAAAAAAAAAAAAAAAACCAGCACTGTAATACAGTACCATTGGTGAAGCAGAATGCTGTCACACTATTGAGTGTATTGTTTACTGAAAGTATCGTAGATAGTGTATTATATGGACAAGTTGTACTGTGGAGCAGAATATGTGCAGTACAATGTGCACCAGAATGTGGTACTGGGTATCAGTACTTGGTAGCAGTGTCATCAGCTTCAAAAGGCCTGTTAAAGTGGTAAGGTATTCCATAAAGTAGGTATGGACTCACGTGGACACATGGCAGAACAACAGTGAGTCCACAGTATTATTTCTAGGTGTGCATGTGTGTGTGTTTTAGTAAGTATGCTTACAGAGATACAGCCCCAAGGGATAAGATGGACTAGTCACAAAGCACATTAGGAATAAGTGCTCTTAACACTAGTCAGTAAGAGAACCACCAACACATTCACAAGATGGACAAGTCACAGTGTGAAGCTGTAGCGTATGCCACTAGTAAATATGGTACACTGAAGTCAGCACCAACAACATATCTGTAGTACTAGATAGCAGCACAACAGAGTTGTAATGTGTATTACTACCATGCATGGCACACTTGAGACCGTTGTATAGTATTAGCAGCAAAGTGGTATATCTACCCTTCACCTATGTAGTATGCTGATATCTGCACCAGCACATCTACAGTACTGGCCAGCAGAATAGTGAAGTTAGAACATGCATTGCAACATGAATGATTCACTGAATGTAACCTCAGTACATATGCTAAAAGAACAACATGTAGTGCAGAGACAGAGGCAGAGGAACGTTGCAGAGGCAGTAAAGTAGGCAAGCTTTATTCATCAGTGCTTTTCAGTGCAGCTAAATCTAGACTAGCATAGCACTGCAGCCTAGATCAAGACTAGATACAGAAGGAGGAGGAAAACCAGTAACAAAGCAATCCTGTTGATATGCAGCCTATTAATAGAGAAAAAAAGTAGCCAGTCAGGTGAGATTTGTTCCACAGAACTGTAGCATAGTGATCAGCATTGTGTAAAGTTTCTAAGTTCTCCTGTGTAAAGAGTTGTATGGCATTATTCACCCTTCTAACAGCATTTAAGTCTCATATTCCTTCTAAGTTCACTACATGCTTTCATTGCAGTGCTACTTAACTGGAAGATCGGCATAGTGGTTCAGTGTATACCATTGTCTCCTCACAGAAAGAAGTTCATAGGTTCATTTCTTGGCTGCAGTACCTTCTCTGTGGAGTCTGCATGGCATCTTTGTGTTGACATGGATTTTAGCTGGGTGCCCTGGCTTTCTGCCACATTCCAAGGATATGCAGTAGGCAGATTGGACACTCTAAATTGGCCATAAGTGAGTGTGTGTATGTGAGTTAGTTAGTTAGTTAGTTAGTTAGTTAGTTATAGAAGAACATCTTTGGCAGGGCTAGCCACTCAGCAGTGTGAACCATGGCTCTAGATGATTGTTTCTGTTGAAGTGACACCCCAAACCCATGTGCAAAAATGGGAAGACGGAACTGTGGATGGATGGGTAGACTACCTAAAAGCACTATTGCATTATGGTATTTTTTTCCCAGTACACATGCCCTATCTCCTTTTTCCCTACATCTTTTAACAATGATATTCTTCTTCTTCTAATATAATTTTCCCCAAATCAAACTTTTCTTCATTTTTATGCTCCTTATACTTGTTGTGATTTCTACTATTATTAATATTTATACAGAGGTTATTGACACAAACATCTAAGCCCAGCTTATGCAGGTATTGTCCTCAAAGAAGCAGTACTGATGAAAGGCATGTAAATAAAGAGTAGGCAGAGAACCAGTGGCAATATCTCCTTGGTGGAGGGCAGCTTGTCAATGAAGAAGAAAATTAGCCAGTCAGGTATGAATGATAAAAGTGTCAGCTTATTAGAGAAGGGTAAAAAGTAGCCAGCCAGACAACATGGCTACTAGTGACATCAGCTGACTTCTGGGATTAGGAGCATAAGAAACCCTTTAAGATCTAAGTGTACCAGAAAGACACAGTGATAGAGACAGAGATAGATTGACAACAGAAGACAGTGCTGGAAGAGATAGATAAGAGCAGTGCAGAGGTAGAGCAGCTGAGCGCACTGTTGCATGCAACTTCAGTGTCTTGTTCAGTTTTGTGTGAGGTGGCTGAGTTCTGCTGTGCAAGGTGTTACGCAGCACAGGAAGATTCACAGGAACATAGGCTTTAAAAAACAAGCTTTCACTCTAATTTCTTGTCTGCACTTCTAATGACCCATAACATCATGTTTATTTAATTATAGTTTGTTTACCAAGCTCTCTAAAGTACAGGCTAACACAGAAGGCCTTTGGATAACTAAATTCGCAGATGACTGCAAACTAGGCGTCATAATCAAAAATCCTAATGATGTGGACATCCTACAAAAGGGCCTCACTGAGACAGATGCCTGGTGTCAAAGCCATGGTCTCAAGCTCAATGCCAAAAAGCACATTGTCATCCCCTTTGGTAAAAACTCTGTACCCATGAACTACCACATAGGCGGTAGTCTACTTAACACCGAAAGTGTGATAAGAGACTGTGGGACACAGGTGGACAGTAGTCTCTCCTTTGATAATCACATCACCACAGTGGTCAGGAAATCCTTATACGTGACACACCTCATCAGAAAAGGTTTCTCATCCAGAAAAAAAGAGGTCATTGTTCCCCTCTACTCATCACTCATTAGCCCCGTTATAGAGTACAGCACCCCTTTTGGTATGTACCTCACAAGACATCTACAGCAACTGGAAAGGCCGCAAAAATACCTCACAAAGAGGATTACTGGCCTCAAACAGATGCCTTACGCAGACCGACTCAAAAAACTCCAGCTTTAGTCCCTCGCATATCGCCTACTCAGAGGCGATCTCTGCCTAACATACAAAGCTGTGTCAAACCCATAGCTGTTGGACAGGTTCCACGTAAAGAAATCCCAGTCTCTCTGAGCTACATGCTCTAGGGACCTAAACCCTGTCACCACAATAAACAGAACATGCTGGAGGGATAGATTCATGTCCCAGAGACTTCCCATACTCTGGAACAGACTATCTATGTTAAACAGAGCTCCTCCTTAGTACTCTTGATTATTGGATGGGTAATAGGAAATTTACCCCGGAGATCACTTCTGTGGTTCTGCTTGACAGGGGCAAAAGAAAATAATTTTCTTGGGTGGCGAAAGCCAGGGTACTTTTTTGGCTAGGCTTGTATAGGCCCTAGGGCCAATAGCCTAGTACCTACCTATAAAGCTATTACACCGGTCACAACTACCCATTTGCAGTCACAGCCTGGGTGAATACATTACAGAAAAGAAATGGCATTTATGACACATGTTTACCGTTTATTATTTTTAATCATCAGTAAAATGCAGTGGCTGTGTACATTCCATAACTGGTCACAGTTTTTTAAGAACAGTTATGTAATAAAGTTTAAGAAAATATTTTACGTAATAAATTGGAATTTATTGTCAAGGAATACAAGAGAAGAAGGACTTGTAATGTTATGCAGGTTGTAAGATTTCAGAAATATATAGAAGTAGTAACAGGATGTTGGAATATGAAGAGACTAGATGGACATGAAGGAGACAGAGGAGTAGAAAGTAGTGCAAGGAAGATGTCTCCAGTCAGGAAGCACATACATTGTGATTTGAAGTAGAAATAATTTTGATATTGTGTTCAGAATGTAAAGTAGGATGATATGACTTTTAAGTAAACAGATAATGATTCTCAGAGTTTAATAGCAAGACTGAAGAATTGAATTGAATGGTCTGTGCAGTGGAGTGTGGCATGTGAGAGTGTCTGCAGAACTAGTCTTGATAGGGAGGCAGTCCTAAGGTTCTATGAGGTATTTAGTTGCAAGATGTGGGAATGCATCAGGTTGTAGGAGTTTACACGAGTGAACCAAGTAGTAAGTCACCTCAGTGTTTAATGGGTGAACGGTTATGGAGAAGAAGATGCAGTATTGTTAAGTGAAGGGGAGTTTATGATAAAACATATTTTCAATGCATTGTAGAATGGATGGGTAAAGAGGCTGAGACTGAAATGGGAAGTCCATATTTAAGTTAGGCCAGAAGAACCCCTTTGCTTATTATAGCTCTGGCTAAGGCCAAGTGATGTTTGTGGTCCTAAAGAGAAGGGCATGTATTTTCCCTGTTTTTTCTATGTAGTTTTGATCTAGCCAGTTCTCAAGGTATTTAAAGGCTGTAGTTATATTGATGGAATTGTTTTTAAGATCCTTGATAATGAGACATTTTGGGGATTTAGATGGTTTGTAAGAGTTACCAGAGTGCATATTTTTGGTTTTAGTTGAGTAAACAGTGGCAGGTTCACTGGGGGAAGGGGCTAGAGGAGCAAAAGCTACTCCATTAGCCTGATTTATTTCTCAACTGTACTGCTTTTAGTGGGATTATGAATTCTGATTTTTACTTTTGATGCCAATTCAAGACTAAAAATGAGCATATTATTGTACTGCCAAAAGTTCTGTTCGCAAGCTGCAGCAAAAAGCTGCAAGACTATGTGTGAGAGGCCAAATATTAATGAATTAGTGAGAAAAAATGAATGAATCATGATAAATACAGCAGGTAAGTTATTATTTTTTAATCCTGGCGTGGTCAAACCAGATATTGTGTAGCAATAGGTACTGAGTTTGTCTGTAGAGGAAATGATTGACCCTGCTGTTTGCTGTTGCAATTCAGGCTTTTGCAAGACTAATGTGTATTGGGAGAAGTAATCTGGAATACAAACTGTGACTAATGTGTATGTGAAACAAAAATACATTAATGTAACCATTATTTATTTTATACTGTCAGGCTCTAACAAGATAAGGTGGGTGAGCAATGGAAATGGGAGGATCTGCCCATGGATGAAATGTTCGACCCTGCTGTTTGCTGATGTAACTTTGCAGTAATGAGCATTTGAGTGAAGAAAGATGAAATGCAAGCTGTGACTACTTGTTAATATGAAACAAAAATACATTAAGGTAACCATGATTTTTCCCATTGCAGGCTCAAACCAGATATTTTGGGAAGGCAATGGATATGGAAGTTGCCTCTGGATAAAATGATTGGCCCTACTGTTTGCTGTTGTATTTCTCTCTTTGCTGGAATAATGTTGATTTGGATGAAGCAAGAAGGCATAGATGTTGTGGTGACTATGAGACAAAAATACATAAATGCAGCCATTGTTTTTATTATCCTAGCAGGGTCAAACAAGATACTGTGGATATAGAATGAGTATGAGGGATGCCTGGTGATGAAATGATTCAGTCTGCCATTTGCTGTTATAACTCTAACCTTGCAGGACTGTGGATTTGAGTGAAACAAGCTGGAACAGAAGCTGTGACTGCTGCTTCTGTGGTATTTAGTGGTATCTTACTTTCTCCAAGAATTTTAGCAGGATCAAACCAGATAATGTGGATAGGCGATTGTGTATGAAATGATTAGCCCTGTTGTTTTGTGTTATAATTCTGCCTTTACAGGGCTAATGTGTGTTTGGGCGAAGCATGATGTAGTACAAGTTGTGATTACTGTTTGTGTGAGACAAAATACATTACTGTAACCATGATTTCTGTGGCAGTCAGGCATCTGAGGTATACACTCTTAACAAACTGGTGGAAAAACATCTGTAAATTAAAATGACCTCATGTCATTTGCTTAGTTCATACAGTCATTAATATTTGTCTTTGTAGGACTAATATGTGTGTTTATATTTATTTATTTATTGCATTTGTTGACTATGGAACTCATTCTGGGATGGAAAAATAGCACCTTTTCAGTGGAGGTCTAGGGAGAAATGTTCCAGTCTACACTACATTTATGCACTAGAAGAACAGAAGCTACAGTCTGCAGTACATTTATAGAGGATGTAAATACCAAAAAAATTGCAGTAGAATATTTGTAGAAAATTTACTGTTTCATTATATGTTTACAGAAAGTTTTTTTATATGGTAACTCATATTACAGTAGTGTGGTGTGGACAGGGAATAGACCTGAGAAACAGATGAAATGATAAGGATTGTATGGTGTTCAGGGCTTGAGGACAGAGAAATGGGCATGGAAGATAAGGTCTTAAAAGGGTGTGTTGGAAGCTATGGTTGAGTATTATCTGAAGGTGGAACGAGAAGGATAAATAAGGGATGGTGCCATGATTGTTCTGTAGCTACTAACCTGGAATAGTGCAGGAGTACAGCCATGAGTTTGTGGAGTGTTACATTAGTAGGGTTTTAAATGTCGATTGGTGTGTTTCTTGTCTGTTGGCTGTTGGGATAGCATTCCAGATATTACAAACATAGCTATAGCATAGGGACAGGCCAGCTTAACTGTAGGATTTGGCTGTGGTTAGCAGTGCTTTATCCAGTGAGCTTGGTGGCCTATGGGGGAATAGGGTTCTACTTAATTTATTATTGCAAAGTAGTTTTGAGGTTTGTTGATGATGTTATATGTGATTCTGTTTGTGAGAAGCAAGATTTTTTTTTTATTGGGGCAGTTATTTGAAGAAAACAACACCTTTCCTCAATATGGCAGTGCACATGTGCTAACACCACATCTCATATAACCTAACTTCACCTACTCCCATACTCCCTTTTTACTCCTCTGCTTTTCACCGTTATATCCTTGGGTATGATTTAATTACTCTGCCAACACCTTCTGTTTTAGACCCCCCTCTCATACTAACCCTTAAAGACTGTTTCACCAGTTAAATAGTCCTAGTGTTTGTCTGAGTCTAGACAATCACAGGTACTTATTTAGTCTATCCCACTTTTATATCACTGCATAAATTTGCTATGTTTAATTGCCTAGAGATTTTAACTGATTTCTGTAACTGCACTGCAACTACTGCATGAAGTGTTTCACACACATAATGTAAGCTGCTAAGTTTATGTACAAAATATCTTCATTTATACATTCTGTATAGTATATGTACTGTCTTAGATGTGGAGCTTTTCTCTGCTAATTGTCTGTACTAAATGTCTTCATTTATATATTCTATATAGTATTTGTACTGTCTTAGATGTGGAGCTTTTCTCCCCGGGTTTCCACTGAAAATGGGTACTTTTGGCCCAGTGGACCATTCCGGCAAATAAATAAAATGGTGTTAAGATTCATGCAAAGCTTTTATCTGTCTCTGATTTTGTAGATTGTCACTAATTTGCCTCATGTTTCAGTCTGTTCTTGTAAACTTTTTGGTTTTCTGGTAAACCATTGAGGATTGCAGTCACTAAATATTGACAGGTATTTGAGTTTCAGACTTCATATTCTTCAGCATTGTACACAGTAAGAGGCCATCCTAGAAGGTGTGAACAGGAAGTATGTGAAAGCAGCCAATCATTGGCTTAGCAGTGCAGAGGGTAGTGTCATCATGTCACAGTGCTTGGTTTACTGATTGAATTCTTCACTGTGGCTTCTTCTGTGTGCAGTCTGCATGTCCTTCCTGTCTTTATGTGGGCTGTATCCATCTGGTTTCTACCAACATGTCAAAGCATGCCATAGCTAAATTGATGTTTCTCCAGTTTGTAAGTAATAAGCAATGTGAGCGACTCTGTGAGTGTGCTCTAGTGCATGTGTTTTTGTGTGTGTGTGTGTGTGTGTGTGTGTGTGTGTGTGTGTGTGTGTGTGTGTGTGTGTGTGTGTGTGTGTGTGTGTGTGTGTTTGAGTAACACCACCACATTTATCTCTGTACCTCTGGACAGATACAATATTGGGAGCACATATATTACTCTTTTGGATAGCAGTAAGAATAGTTAACAAGTAGTTATCTTTCAAAAATAAAACAGAAAATGCATAACATAACATCTAGACTCCTGGAGATTCTGAGGACTTGGTAGCCTTCCCCCAAGCTGTATAAAGGGTTTGCACAAGCTTAGTAGAGGGGCCTCATCAGCAACCTCTGCCCTGGGTCACACCTAGTCTAAAGGGGGCTGGGAAAACTGAGGTTATTTTTCCTTAATTTTCCTCAAAGGCAGACCTCAGATGTTTGCACAATAGATCACTATACCTTATGTAGAGACAGTACAGTGTAGGGGTGGCAAAAAATAACCACAAATTATCACCAACCAAGAATTATCACGTTTGGCTAAACTTAATACCTAGTATTATGAATTACACTTATAGCTTTAATGTCTGTATAAAATGTACTTGTTTTCTTTAATTCAGTGCTCACAACTTCATATGAGTATTTCTAAATATGGTGAACATGAAAGGAAAACGAGGAGTGACTTTACCAAGAAGTAGGACTATCCAGTATTGAATGGTTTTTGAAATTTATGTTTGGTCAGTATTAATTCCCCCATCCATAGCTGTTCTGGATCTGGCACTGGTTAAATAATAGATTAAAATCTACTATGATAAGCATTAGACTGTTGTCAGAGCACAATAAGTGTATGGTGCCTAAATCATCTAGTGAGATCTTAAAATTATAGAGAGAGAGAGACATGCATAGTTTAACTGAGAATGGCAGTTTGTTCTGTATATAAAATAATCTAGTGATTTCTTAAAGGTAGGGAAAGACATGCATAGTTTAACTGAGAATTCATGGGTCGTTCATAGGTTCGTAGGTGTATACTAGGCTAATGACCACTATGGCCCTTATAAGTCTAGCCATGCAACCCAAATGTGACCCACAAATTTGATACATATAGGGGGTGATATACTGACTGCATCTGTCCATCATGAACGTAGGCACCAGACCAGGGGTGACTTTCCAATTACCCATCCATTGGTCAAAGTTGTGCTTAAATAAAGTTAGAGAGGAACTCTGCTTTACATCGATGAGGAATCTCTTCCAGAGAATAGGAATTCTATGAGATACATATCTGTCTCTCCAATATGTCCTATTAATGTCACAAGCAAAATTTAAGTCTTTTGATGTAGTAGTTCTGATGGTGTTTGTTTTGTGCATGTGCAAAAGGTTTATAAAAACAGAATCAGGGATCCATTGTACGCCAGGCAAATATCAACCCTCAGAAGTCTGTATGATACTAAGTAAAGAGACAGGGCTTTGAGGTGATCAGCATAGGACATTGTGTTTACTCCCTGTATTGTTTGTGTAAGGAACCTTTGTGGACATCATGGTCAAGTACATACCAAAGGAGGCATTATATTATATGATGAGGCTGATGAGGGCCAAGTACAGTGATATGATGACCTTTGTGGACTGAGATGCCATACCCTTACTTATAAGTTGAACAACATAGAAGGATTTTCTTACTACCCTGGTGCATGTTGGTCGAAGGCTGGGTTACTGTCTACATGGGTTCCCAGATCCCTGACTAGTGAATCAACTTTCCGAGTTTTTTTATTGATAACATAGTTACCCAGGGTGGCTGACTTCCCAAAAGGTCCTATAATGAATTTCCTGGCATTCAGTTTTAAGCCATGGCTTTGACACCAAGGGTTTATCTGTGATAGATCTTCCTGAAGGGTGTTCCCATCTTGGGGAGATTCAATGAATGCTACCAGGTTGGAATCATCTGTGAACTTTGTTAGCCAGAGGCCTGGCCTTTGATATTGGCTTTGACCAAGGAGAAGTAGATGCCAAAGAGGAGCTGGCTCATAGGTTGGCACAAGGCTATTGGCCCTAGGGCCTATACAAGCCTAGCCATAACAATTCCCCTGGCTATTTCTTCCCACAATATTTACTTCTCTGGACCCCTGCCTAGCAGGGCGACTGATGTGATCCCCAGGGTAAATTTCCTATCTCCCATCCAGTCATCAAGGTTCCTTTTGAAGAGGGCCAAGGAGGCACTCTGCTTCATTTATGGGCAGTCTATTCCAGAGTATGGGGAGTCTCTTGGTCAGGAACCTATCCCTCCAGCATGTTTTGTTAATTGTGATGACAAGGTTTAGGACCCTGGAGCGTGCGGCTCTGATGGATTGGGATTTCTTTAAGTGCAGCATGTCCATCAGCTCTGGGTTTGACATGGCCTTGTATGTTAAGCAGAGATCGCCTCTGAGTAGACAGTATGCGACAGAGTATAGTTGGAGTTTTTTAAGTCGCTCAGCATAGGGCATCTGCTTTAGGCCTGTGATTCTTTTAGTAAGGTGTTTCTGCGGCCTTTCCAGTTGTTGCAGATGTCTTGTGAGGTACATACCAAATGGGGCGTTATACTCTATGATGGGTCTAATGAGGGATTAGTACAGTGGGACAATGACCTCCTTTTTTTCTGGATGAAAAGCCTTTAGTGATGAGGTGTGCCACATAGAAGGATTTTCTGACTGTTCTGGCAATGTGGTTATCAAAGGTGAAACCACTGTCCACCTGTGTTCCTAAGTCTCTTATCACACTTTCGGTGTTTAGTGTACTGCCACCTATGTGGTAATTCATGGGTACATGGTTTTTCCTAAAGGGGAAAACTATACACTTCTTGGCATTGAGCTTGAGTCCATGGCTCTGGCACCAAGTATCTGTTTCTGTAAGGCCCTTTTGTAGACTATCTACATAATTTGCGGATACAATAATGGCTCCCAGTTTGCAGTCATCTGCGAACTTTGTTAGCCAGAGTCCCTCAGTGTAGGCCTGTACTTCAGAGAAGTAGATGCCAAACAAGAGTGGTCCCAGAACTGTACCATGAGGTACTCCACTTGTCTGGAGCTGGATTTGGAGTCAGCTACCTTTACAGTGTGGGTTCTGTCAGTAAGCCAGTTGGCAACCCATCGAGTGACGTAGGGTTTATGCCCAGCTTAGTAAGTTTATCTATGATTCCAGAGTGGGGGATGGTGTCAAAGGCCTTGGCACGGTCCAGATAGGCTGTGTGGACTGCCTTACCCTCGTCCACGGCTCTGGAGACTGATTTGAAGAAGTCAGTCAGGTTAAGGAGATACGATCGGCCCTTCACGAATGCAAACTGGGTGGGGTCCAGTATTTGAAGGTTGCCAATGTCTTTGTTTATAAGTTCCATGATAATACATTCCATGGCCTTGCAGATCAGGCTTGTCAGACTAATGGGACAGTAGTTCCCAGGATCCAAGGTTGATCCCTCCCCCTTTGTGGAGTGGGATAACTGTAGCTGTGTGCCACTCAGTGGGCATGAAGCCTGAGGTGAGGCTATGATTAAACATGACACTTGGGTGAGGTGCCAGTTCATTTTGTAGCTCATGTAGTACACAGCCCGGGATGTTGTCTGGTCCCATGGATGCTGTGTTCTTAGCTTTGGAGAGTGCGGTTTTTACCTGTGTGGCCATGATTACCAGAATTTGGCAATCTTTCTGTATTGAAATGGGCCATTTAGGGGATGAAAGGGGGGTGAAGCTGGCACTGAATCGATCTGCCAGGATATTGGCAATGTCCTTGGGATCAGTATATTTAATGCCATTCTGTTGCAGCTCAGAGCAGATCTGAGCATTGCCGTTTAGATTCTTGACATAGCTATCGAATGCCTTGTGGTTATCTTTGGAATCTTTGGCAGCTTTATTTTCGTAACTAGCTTTAGAGGATTTTATGAGGGATCTCAGCTTCTTACTGAGGCTAGTAAGGGTGTTTTTTGCATCTGGGATTTTCCTCTTTTCTGCAACAATTTCTTCCTTCTGTTGTATAGTTTGTTTATGACAGGGGACCACAAGATTGGCTTCCTTTTTGTGGAGGAGAGCGTATTGGTTCTGTTTGGGATGGCATGATTCATGCACGAGTGGATGTGCTCGTACAATGCTTTAGTGTAGGATTCAGCAATCTAACTTTCAGTTCCTGTCTGCATGGGTGTCATGAAATTTGTCACTTCTGACTTGAGTAGCATGAAGTTGGCCTTGGAGAAGTTTTTTTACAGATGTTTCCTTACTGGAAGGTGGGGTGGAATGTGGATGTCAAAGGTGATTAGCTTATGGTCAGACCTAACCAACGAGGGGGTAACCACTGGTGTGGAGCACCGATTTCCCATGTTGATAATGACCAGGTCCAGGATATTGGATCCCCTGGTGGGACTATGGATTAGTTGATCCAGGGCATTGGAATTTATGAATTCCCAGAACCGTTGGGCAAAGGTGTTGGTACAATAGTAGTTTTCCCAGTTAATGGCAGGCTAGTTGAAATCACCTAGTATTAGGGTGTTTGGTTGTATCTTAATATTTTCCAGTATGTTTAGAAAAGTGTAGTGAGAATCTTGGGGCATGGTGGGGGGATCTGTAGCAAGCTACAATTTGGATTGCAGTCTTACCTAGTGTTATTTTCACCTGGAGTATTTTGGAAGCATTGTGTTGGGCAACTAGCCTGGAGGTGTGGATATCCTTGGTGAATATGGGCACTCCTCCACCTTTAGTGTTTCGGTCCTGGTTTGGTGGACGAAAAGTGTGGTAAGAGTTATTTATTTTATTTTATTTATTTTATTTATATTTGTTGACCGGGAGTGTCCAACTGGACATAGGTCCATTTTCAGCGGAGGCCCGGGGAGAAAAGCTCCACAGTTAAAACAAACAGACAGTAGTTACATTGGATTACATAGCGATTAACAATTTACATAGAAATTACTTACAACATATTTACAGATGAAGAACATAGTACATCAGTAGACAACTAGAATCTATCTGTGAAGTATATAACAGACATTAACAAATGTTACAATAAGAAGTTCCTGCTGTATAATAAGTACTAGGCTTATGAGCATCTGAGCTTGCTATAATCAAGGTAGTAAGTGGAGTGGAAAGAAAGGTAGTGGTTGGATAGGGTGGGTGATATTAGAGTGGGAGTTGCAAGGGCATAGCCAGCATGTATTTAGGTTTGCTTTTAGTAAAGTTTTGAAGTGGGTGCATGATGGTATGGAGGTAATTGTGGGTGGGAGGGAGTTCCATAATTTGGCTATGGCGCAAGAGAATGGTGCTTCACCAGCAGAGTTACTGGCTTTAGTGATCTGCAAGTGATTTTTGTTGCTGGATCTTAGTGGTCTGGTGGAGCGATAGGGTTGGAGTAGATTCTGGAGGGATGGGACATTTAGTGGATGTTTAGTTATAGCCTGATATTGCAGGGGTGCTCCCTGGAGCCTTGAACCTGACCCAGCACAGAGCCCTGAAGGACTTTTCTGGTGACCGGCCTCTTTGTGGAAGTGGTATCACCGATCCTAACCTCTTGGGTGCTATCCATGAACCAGCTAGCTAGTTATCCAGCATTTTATAAAAGGGTTATGTCTAGTTCTGTAGGTTTTTTTGACAATGAATGAGTGGGAATTGTATCAAATTCTTTAGCCAGATTTAGGCAGGCAATATGCACCGCTTTCCTCTTATCCATTGCCTTAGTGACCTTTTCAACGAAGTCCACCAGGTTCATTAAGCATGACCTTCCTTTGACAAAGCCAAACTGGGATAGTTCTAGTGTCTTGAGGTCTCCTATGTCAGTGTTGATAATTTCTATAATCATTCTTTCCATGGCTTGGCAAATAAGACTAGTCAGACTAAGGAGTCTGTAGTTTCCAGGATCTAATGAAGTCCTCCCTTATGAAGGGGAATATCATCACACCCCTTCATTCTCATAGCACAAAGCCTGCTTTATGACTGTAGTTAAATAGTGACTTCAGGGGTCCTGATAAGTCATATTTTAGAATGTTCAGAAGACATCCAGGGATATTATTTTGGCCCACTGTGGCTATGTTCTTGGCTTTATTGTGTGCAGTCAGTACATGCTCCCTGGTTATAGTTGGAGGGGTTATGTTTGAGGGTATTTCTTGGGGAATAGCTGGGGGTGAGAGGAGGATAAAATTGGAACTGACTTTATCCACTAACAGGTTTACTATATCACCAGGCTCAGTGAATGTGGCATCAATAACCACCCGTTCAGCACATTGCTGAAGACATTACAGTTATCTTTCACGTGAGAGGCTACCTTAACCTCTTAGATGCCTACTTAGTTTGATTAGAGAGTTTTTATCTTTTTGGGATTTACCCTTTATGAGTTTTGCCAAACTTTTTTCCTTTTGTTGCATATTCTGTTTAATTTGGGATGCCAACAGGGATGTTTACTTCTGGGGCTAGTTCCGGGCTTTCTTCCAGTATGTACAGCAACCTCTATGGAGCCATTGATGTGGTTGTACAAAGTTTCTGAGATCAGGGTAATGCTGCTGTGTTCTTAGAGATTGGAGGGTCACTGAATTTTGACAATCTGTCACTTAATAAAAGGTAGTTTGCCGTGGAATAGTTTCTAACTGTTGCTGTTTATTTTCTGGGGTTATAGAGTTGATTTTGGTTTTGAAAGATACAGCTTTATGGTCAGAACTCACCAGTGAGGATGAGACATTGGGGGGGGGGGGGAGTATTTAAGGTCCAGCATGTTGGATCCTCTAGTGGGTGTATTTACTATTTTGTCATGGGTGTTTGTATTTTTGAAATACAGAAATCCCCGTGTCTGTAGATTTGAAGCTG
Organism: Protopterus annectens; assembly: GCF_019279795.1. Classification (NCBI taxonomy): domain Eukaryota; kingdom Metazoa; phylum Chordata; order Ceratodontiformes; family Protopteridae; genus Protopterus; species Protopterus annectens. The sequence goes on along the minus strand of NC_056738.1, from coordinate 299,928,086 downwards.
TATAGGATTCCCAGTCTAAAGAGGGTTAATTAAAGTCTCACATGAGTAGAGTATTAGGTTGGATGGTAGGTGCCTGTAGTAGGTCCAAGTATGCATTGTGGGCCTCTTGGGACATTGAGGTGAACTATAGCTGGTTAGGATATGGTACAGGAATTTGTCTATGGTGATATGCATGTGGAGGAACTCCAATGCGTCATCGTGTTTGACCATCCTAGAGATATATTTGTTAATGATATCAAGACACCTCTACCTTTAGCCCTTGTCTGTATAGTTACTGGACTAAAAGTGTGGAAGGCACTGAAATCTTGGAATGCCAGGTACTACTTACCACTTTAAACGATGTCTCAATAACTGAGTAGATGTCTTTATTCTTGAGTGTGAGGAGGACTTGGAGGGAGTGTAGTTTTTTATTTAGGCCCTTGGCAATGGTAGCTTGTTCCATAACCTAGGTAGCCACTGTATCACAAACTGATTCTCCTTTTCCCATTTTTCCCCCAGAAATAGATTAATTGAACAACCAACAAATTAGTAAATGACACTACGCAACCTAGTGTTTCATGCAAAATGTTAGAACTAGTTCTGATAGTGTCTTGAACACCAAAAAGGATCACCGCTTAACAGCCTATACAACATTGAACACAGTAACAGCTCACTTAAACTATTCATGCAACTTACATTTTGTAATCCCCGCAGTTTATTTTGTGAGAAATCTTTGTACATTCTCTTATGGCACAAAGTGATCTATTTAGGTAAGCACAAAAATATTCTGTAGATGGCCAAGCCAACATTGTGTAATGGTATAATTATTTTTCTAGATCATTCTTGTAACCAGAGCTGTATCATAGTCAAATGGGGCCCTAGGCAGGGTAATGAATCAGGGCTCTCCCCATACCTAGCCCCCCAGCCGTGTCATACACAGCCGCCACCCTTCCCGCAGACATTCCAGTGTCCCATTACTTGGCTATTTCTCCCCAGTTACCATAAACACTGTTCAAATCTCTCAGTGTGCATACTATTTTCTGTTTTACTTCTACAATAATTACAGATACTTGGATTTTATTTAAAACTTTTATTTTAAATTTTATCGCACAGACTCTGACAGACTTTTGCTAAACAAAGCAATACAGTTTCACAATGAAAACAGACTTAGCATTAAAACTTCTCTGCCCTTGAAATTCACATTCAAAGAAAATGCATCTGCCCAGTGGCAGATAAAGTTTACCTTTGGCTTTTTTCAAATTATAGGCCCCTTGCACATATTTTTAGGACCATGCATACATGCATGTGTTCTTTGATTCACCTTACTGGTTGTATTACATTATATTCCTTGTATAATACAACACTACTTGTTAGAGTGTGTTTTAAATTTGTAGTTTTGAACATTTTTGAATAAGGAATGAAACAAAATGTATGAACCAATAATAACAAAACTGCCCAGTTCAGAACATTTCAACCATAAAAGGCCACTCAAACTTCTATCATTACAATCCACCAATATCAGTCAATATGTACAATCTCTGCAGAAGTAAAAGTCATCTGAATGATTCCATATTAAAGAGATCTGTGACTAATGAAGAAATTGCTGCCAGCAAATACCTTTATATTTCATTGTTTCACTACAAATTAAGTGCCTGCTGCCCCTGAAGAATAAATTTCCAATGTTACATTAAAAAGTGGTAAGCCGGTAATATTGCAATAGGAATGGATGGCAAACTGACAAACAGGTTCATAGTTACTAGGCATCTCATCCAAAGGAGGACACAGTCAGAACTACAGTACACCCACCCCTCTTAAAGTACAACACAGTATCAGCAATCCATCGAAGTAGAACCCACAGCATAATGCATCAAAAGCAAGTATGCTACCTGTTGTGCTACTAACAGTGCTGTTAAGTTTTATAGCACAATAGTGATACTATTTGCTAAACAAAACAGTTGCACATTGTAAACAGACAGCATGAGCAGTAGTAAACTTCACTTTTCTGGAAGCTCAGAATTCCTTGAAAATGCACTGAATCTCAATTCCTTGAAATTGTACTTGAAACTCATTTCTGTGAAACTCAGTTTTTTAGTAGCTTGGTACTTGGAGTAGAGGATTCAGGCTTTTGTTCCCTATAACTAAGGTATAGGGTTTGGGCCTGAGCAAATTAACTAACCACCTGCCATCTGAAACTACGGCATTTTACAAAGACACACACACACACACACACACACACACACACACACACACACGCACACGCACACGCACACGCACACGCACACACGCACACACGCACATGCAGACATACCTCTTACCTGTGTCCATCCATGCTGTAGAAGAATCAAGATCCAGGGAGTAGGAGCAGAAGAATCAAGGTCCATGGAGTGGGAGTGTGTTTGTCTACATTCCTGGAAAAATGGAATAGAAGAAGTAAACAACAGGTCTGTGAATTACTTGCACGGAACATGGAAAAGAAGAAGTACACAACAGGTCTGTGCGATAATGACACACACAGTTGCAACAGGTATGTGTGACTGGACACAGAGGGTATTCTTAAAGAACAGTGCCCGTAACAAAACATGTAATTTTTTTTTAATTGAAAAAGTAAACGTGACATCACCCAGGCCAAAGGACCCCCTCCCAGCAAGTGAGCCCTAGGAAACTGCCTAGGTCACCTAGTGCTAGAGCTGGCTGTGCTGGTAATTCCTTTAGTGTTTTGTCAGGGTCATCACTTGATAAAGCACATAGTGTGAAAGCTTGTTTATTTTTATTGTTGGATGTATTGTTTGAATAAAGCTCTTTTATTGGCACATGAGCAATTTTGTTTTCTACTTATTTTGCATTTTTTGTACCCAGCTTGGTTTTATCTACTTAACTATTGTAAATAGCCCCTGTAGTTCCCAGATTATTTGCTTAACAATATGGAGACATTGGTGGCTCAAATGCAAGCAAACTTGTCTTTGATGCTGGGAAGCCAAAAGACTGAAGGTTTTAGTCTCATTCATTTTGGGAGCTGCTAATGATTATTCTGAGGCAGAGGCTAAATTACTTGCATTACTTGGTGCAGCGGTTAGCATTGCTGCCTCACAGCAAGATGTTCTCCGGTTAGATTCTCGGCTGGGGTGCCTTCTGTGCGGAGTCTGCATGTCCTCCCTGTGGTCACGTGGGTTTCCACTGGGTGCTCCAGTTTCCTCCCACATCCCAAAGACATGTTGTAGGTGGATTGGACACTCCAAATTAGCCCTAGGTGTGAGTATGTGAGTGTGTGCCTTCTGTGGAAGGGTGGGCACCAGGCTGGCACCTCGGCACCGTAAAACTCTACTGCCAATCATGAGTGGACAGGTGATCCACTGTGGCGACCCCTAACCATGAAAAAGCCAAAAGAAGAAGAAGAAGACTTGGAAGCAAGCATGGTTGTGTGTTTTTATTGGTTTCCTTGAATTCTCTGTTGAGTTATACTGAGATGAGTGGCACAACCTCTTACTCTATAGATACAGGCATTTTAATTTAAGATTTCTCTCCTAGTAGACTTAGATAGTCTCATACTTAGTGGAAAACTGTCCAGTGGGCAACCTTGCATATCAGTGCTAAATTGGATTCCTATAGTTGTCTTTAACTTGTAGTATCCAGATGATTTTTTTAATTTTCTTCCAGAATCTTTCATTGTACTCTTTTTTTACTGTGTGACAAGTTATTTTATTGTATTTCTCTTTTATTGACAATGCATTTAGGAGTCATAACTATACTATCAGATATTTGCACTTAAAATCCATAAGTAAAAAGTAATAGGACTGTAGTACTGTATGTTAGTGCTAGCAGCTAACAACCATCTTCTTAAGCTTATTTTCATTGGTACTAAGAACCTACTGCTGTAAGGAGCACATTGTCACTTTACAATACTGTTATCAGAAAGACAAGCACACCTATAGTCTGTAAGCAAAAGTGAAATTTACTTTTAAGAATATCAGCCTACTAAGCTAGTCTCCTAAATATTCCAACATTCTCTACACTCTTGAATGAAGATGGAAGCTCTGTCAGTCTTGTGCACTTGGTATACTCAAGCACTGCAACAAATGCCTGATGCTCACAGAACATAGATTATTATTATTAACCTCATCATTTGAGACAGGTGCAGGACATAACTAAAATGAAAACATCACTCTTAACAACCATGCACAACCTGTGAACACCTCACACCTTCAAAACACTCTAAATAAATTCCCAGTAAATTATCATACACTGATACTGTAAAAAGTCATTGCATAATTCTCCAGTATCCATAAAAACAAATACTGCAACACTTATTGGCACAACCATAGCTTAATCACTAGGAAATAAATCACCCCAAATCCAATATCCAAAACATTCTACAAATAAAAATATACAAGTGTTTGGTGACCCCAAAGTCAGACACACTGATTCTACTCTCATGAGGCTGGCCAAGAACAGAGTGATGATAAATAGTCTTTCAGGTGGCAGATTCACTGATATGACAAGGACCCAAAAGACCTTTAAGCCAAACAGATATGCTTATGGCATGGTGGGTCCATGTGGATGAAAAATGACTTGGCATGCAAAACCTTTACGGATATGCAGAGAGATATGTCACAGCTCTTCTTGCATTTCACAAATGCAGGGAAGACTCTTGTATTGAGTAGAATCCTAACTTCTCCAAGAATGATGCTGAAATACAAAGAAACGATAATTGACTTAAAAAGTCAGATGAATATTTGGTGTCATTTAGGGGGATGCAGTATGTGCCAAGATGGGATGCGATGACTGACAGCCCAACTTACTTTGCCAGTGACAGCTTGCACATCTCATTTCAATACTTCTGCATACTGGCCAAAGCTCATGTTGCCCACATACTGCATTTTTCAGTAAGTTTCCAGTTAATAAACCCCAAACTTAACTAACAAAACTGGTCAAACACAAGACCACATCAAGGAGGCGATCTTCAATTCTCAAAATCAAAATAATAAATTGCCAGACATGGAGGCACTCCTGAATTTGGAGCACATCCATGGGTGTAAATTACTAAAAACTGATTTATACACTGAGAAAGCACTGCCTCTATACCAAGGTTTTTTTATTATCATGCCTTTATACACAATGGAAACTGTGGTGACATCTCTATATTTGTTAGGCACTATATTCAAAGGTTCATAGGTTGTTACTAGGCTAATGACCAGTAGAGCTTTTACAAGCCTATCCATGCACCCCAAATTTGGGTCCCAGGTATCATATGGGGAGCACGTTAGTAGGCAGGTAGATAAGGATTTGTAGGGGGGTGTTAGGATAATACTTTTCTTATTGACGGCCTATGTTCGAAAGAGACATGGAAGCTAGACTGGGGGTAAATTTATGATTTCCCATCTAATTGCCAAAGTTTTGTTTTAATAGAATCAGGGATGCATTCTGTTTTACATTGAAGGGGAGCCAATTCCATAGTGTGGGGGTTCTTTGGGACACATATCCGTCTCTCCAGCATGTTCTGTTAATGTCATAACTGAAGTTCAGATCCTTGGTGTAGTTTTCCTAGTGCTGTTTGTTTTGCACATGTGCAACAGATGCATCAGGCCTGGGTCTGAGAAAGCTCTGTAAGCTAGGCAAAGATCCTCTGTTAGCAGCCTGTATGAAACTGAATACAGAGACAGAACCTTTAAGCAATCAGTGTAAGGCAGAGTATTCATGCCCTGAATTTTCCTGGTAAAAAACCTTTGTGGGCATTCCAACTGTTGCAAGTGTCTGGTTAGATACATGCAAAAGGTGGCATTGTATTCAATGATAGGTCTGATAAGGGCAGAGTAGAGGGGTACTATAACTTCCTTGGACCTGGATGCCATATCCTTACCTATAAGTTGGGTGACATTGAATGATTTTCTTTTTATTTTAGCTATATGTTGTTCAAAATCCAGATTGCTGTACATATTTTCCCAGATCCATTACCACAAGGTTGACTCTTAGCGGCATTTTATCAGTGGAGTAATTAACTTGCATTGAAAGTTTCCCAAAAGACATTGTAATGCATTTTTTGGCACTAAGTTTTAGGCCATGGCTTGGCACTAGTCATTTGTCTGTGTTAAACCCATCTGTAAGATTTTTGTCTGGATGAGGGGTTTATAATAGCTCTCAGTTTACAGTCATCTGTGAACTTGGTGAGCCAGAGGCCTTTAAAGTTAGCCTTGAATTCTGAGAAGTAGATGCCAAGCAGGAGTGGGCACAGCACCGAGCCCTGGGGTACTCCACTAGTGATTAGAAAACAAGCAGAGAAATTAGTATTTTTTTCGCCACTAAATTATATAAATGCTTTTAAAAAGCTCAAAAGCACTTGTGATCACTGTATAAAGCAAGTATAAGCACAGTTAATCAAGAAAATATTATTTTAGCTTGGATGACTCTGTATGCAGTTGAAAAAGTCTTTGCAGAGTTCCCTGTAAGTCAACAAAACAGCCTTGCCACTTGCTTGATTTATAGTAGAGAAAAAAACATGTAAACTGACTCCTATGCCCTCTTGTCAATAAACAACCACACTTTGAGCTTCCTCCAGTACTTTCCAACTCAGAGAGTTCAGGGAAACTCCTTGTGTCACAAGTCTGACTCTGGAATCTGTTAATGTGAAAGCACAGCAAATGCAGCTCTCAAGTGTAGATTAGACATATAGCAGTGCTTCTCAACTCAGAGGGACCAAGTAAACACCTTCTGCCACAAAATGTCTGATCCTGGAATTTCTCAATGTAAAAACAAGGCAAAAGCAGCTCTCAAGTGCAGATTAAACAACAAACTACCAAACCACTAGGTCCCTGGCTAATTTGCCATTCTGCAAAGAGATTTATGGCACACAGACTAAAAAAAGCCAACAAACCGAGAAATAACTGTTTTGCCACAAAATTAAATACCTGCTTTACAAATGCTGAAAACAGTAGTGATCACTGTATAAAGCAAGTACAAGCACAGTTAATCAAGAAAATATTTTTTCTTAGATTGGATAGCTCAGGATGCAATTGAAACACTGGAAAATGGCTTGCAGATTCTTACAGACCTACAGACTTATCAAGATAGAAGTCACACTAAATAGGACTGACTGTTAGACTCTATCAAGTTAAAGGACCTCCTCTGTGATGATTCCCAAATATATTGGATGAACTTCCTTTAAACAAGAGCTCCATTAACATGGGAGACTTTAATTACCTGATTATAAACTGGGATACCTCTGCCTGAAATGTAGCATATGTCCCATTTTTTTTTTAGATTTCATAAACAAGAACTCCCTAGATCAAATTGTCAAAGAGCCCACTGCAGATTAAAATACTCCTGACCTTGCTTACAAATATAGCATCTGTATGTACTATTCCCTTGTTATCTCCTTCTCTTGTTAAGTCAGGTCACACCTTCAAAATCTCCAAACCTACAGATCCAGATATTACAGAATTCATGAACTTCATACATAGAGGTTAGATACAGTTCTATGACTTCTCTAAATTAAAGTGTGGCAGTATGACCCAAAATAGTGATATGGAAAAGTAGCAATTCACTGTAAGCAAAGTGTAAGCAAATTATATGGTCACTGTGATAAATGTATTAACTTGACAGTCCCGACTAGAAATAAACAAAATGGGAAGTTCATGACCAAATTAGTGTGGTGTCCACAAGCTTAAACAAACTATACAATAAAAGAAAACATATTTCTTAAGAGTATACAGCAGAGCAACAGACCCTCAAATAAAAATTAACTTCAAGAAATAATGCAAAAAAATACTATCAGGAAAACAAAGGCATCCTATGAGCTCAGACTAGCACCTAAAGCCAATTACAAGTCCTTTTTTTTCACTTATGTCAGGCAAATGAGGAATGACATTGAGCATTGCTTGGAGCTTACTGAAAATAGCACTACCTACTCTGATGCAGTGGACATTGCCAATGTACAGGCAAATATATTCTGTACCAATTTCACCCCAAAGCAACTATACAAAACCCACATATCCCTGAGAATCTCCACCCCCCAGGTCACTAAAGAGCATTTATTAAGGTATTTTAAACAAAAATCCATCATTGGACCAGATAATCAACCTGGCTGCCTGATAAACAATACTAAACATCTGTTGGCAGATCCACTCCTTAATGTATTCAACCTGAGCCTAGTTTGGTCTGGTGCACAGTTTTTGTGATGTCACTTCACAATGTGGTCCCACCACTAACCCTGGAAATTACAAACTCATTTGTTTGATGGTTCTCGTCTCTAAAGCTGCAGACCTGATTAACTATGATATCTAAAATCATATCAGACTAACCCACACAGTTTGATTTTTTTTGTAAATGGTAGATACTGTCTAATGAATCTGGTAAACATCTTTGAAAAAGTAATGCAGCCATGGACAGTGGTCACATTGTCTCAACAGTATATCTCAGTCTGCCAAGATGTGATACCATGCCACATGCTAACAAAATCAGCATTCTAAATGAGCTAGAGATGTATCCCAAAATACACCCCGGGGATCACTTCTGTGTCTCTGCTCAACAGTGGCATAGGAAAATATCTTTCTTGGGTGGCATAAGCCAGGGAATCTTGTTGGCTAGGCTTACGTAGGCCATTGAGCCAATAGCCTAGTGCCTACCTATGAACCTGTGTGGTGAGAGGGATAGCAAATTGGGTGATAAACAGGACCCATTCATGAAAGTGGCAGGTGTGTCCTCTGAGAGAATAAAGATGACCAACTGTGTCTCATGATTCTATGCTGGGAACTCTGCTGTTCAACATATACTTCTTGCATCTCCAAATCACAAGCTATGATCTAGGGCTAACCAAGTTTGCAGATGACTGTAAACGGGGAGTCTTCTTCAAATTTTCCTTCAACACACAGGCACTCCAGTGTGAGTTGCCAATTGCTAGTAACTGGTGCACAAATATTGTATCAAATTAAACATTAAAAAATGCAGTATTGTTACATTCAGTAAGAAATTCCTCCCTTGTGCATATAATTGTAGACAACAGACCACTTCAAAGTGAGAATGTAGTGTTAGACCTCGGAACATGGTTAGTAAATTCCTTCACCTTTGATCACCATGTTGCAGCTGTGGTTAGGAGATCCTACTTAGCACAGCTGATATATCATCCAGAGACAAAGCAGTCCTTATCCCTTCCTATTCTGCATTAATTAGACTCATTATGGAATACAGTGCTTTTTTTGGAGTGTAGCTCATATCAGACAACTGGACAGTCCCCAGAGGATCCTAATTAAAAATATCATGGGCTTAAAGGACCTGAGCTACTGTGAGACACTGAAAGCACTGTCCCTGTATTCAATATCCTACAGACTCCTTAAGGGTGATCTGGGCCTTACATTCCAGGCCATAAGGGATTTGGTAGTCCAAGACCTCTTATATCTTAATATATCAAGTAGCCTTACAAAAAAGGAATAGAGAACTAAATCTGCATCAACAAATAAAACACGGCGGAGAAACTGGTTTATCGTGCAGCACCTACCCCTCTTCTGGAACATAACTGAACTGCACGTTATGTACTGCAGTATATTATCTTCCTTCATATGGGAGCTAGATAACTGGATGAGTATTCACAAATTCATACCTGGTCAAACTGCTGTGTCCATCCTTGCAAAAGGAGGTAAGGTCTGAAGATGGATAATGGCAAAGTATAAAAGGCCACTAACCTTAGTCAAGTTATATTTCCTGTGATCCTATTATCCCAGATGAATGGATTAATTTTTCCATTACTGACACTGCAGAGTGTGCCATCCTTCAGATCAGATGTTAAACGGAAGCCCCATCTTCAAGAGTTGGTGGTAGGTGAGGTAGATGTAAAAAATCCTGTGGTACTTCTTTAAAAGGGAAGGGGAATTTTCTCTGGGGCTGTGACCAACATTTCTCATAGACAGTAAAATTATCACCTTGGGTGTCCTTGAAAAGGGGGAATGGGAAGAACCTGATCAACAAAGCATGGATGGGTAGATTGATGGATAGATAAATAAATGAAAAGAATAGAATAAAATAAAAATATAAACAGTCTTGATCAAAGCTAAGGCTGATGGGCATAAGTGTGCCATAACCCTTTATGGAAGTGTTCATAATGAGTACATGACCATTAATTATTTTATGATCAAACTTCACTGTAATCTTTCAAAGAGTATGATGCTATACTTCATTATGATGACCATTAAATTGCTGTCAGAGCACCACAAGGATACATTGTCTACATATCCTTTGAACAGTGTGTATCTGTGATAGGGTTAACAATGCTTCCCATACTGTAGTCATATTCACATTATATCACCAATACCCACTTTTATTGCAGTCAAAAAGATACCAAATATTAAATGGTCCACCCTTAAACCATTGTTATATTCCACTGCCCATATGGGACTAAGAGTGTCTCCCTACTCTGAACTTCAATAAATGACCATTTTTTGATCCACTCAATTGTCTAGCAGGTGATTATAACCGCTTTAGTTTGTCTAATATACCTGCACAAGAAAGTGCATAAAATGCGTTAGTGTCATTACGATATGGTATGTGACCTGTCAGGCATTCATCTACATTAATAGCTTCATTTTTTTTAAGCAATCCTGCCAAGTTCAGAAAATGAAGGCTTCCTTTTACAAATTCATACTTATTTTAGTCTAGGAATAACAACTCTCCCATTTTGTTCTATAACAGATCCATATCAACACTGTCCATTAGTTTACAAAGGAATGCTAATTAAAATACAGAGTTAGTAATATACTGATGTATGGATCTATAGTAACCCTGTGAACAGCAGCTACCAGTATCTGCCACACATCATCTTTCAATAATGTAGCAAATGAATCACAAAAGTTCTGTTAAAGTTATTTTTTAATTTTGTCAAAAAAATCACTTGGAATATTATTGGACCCAGTAGAGCTATTGTTTATTTATAATTTATTTATTTATTAACTGGGTAAGTGAATTGGTATGTAAATCCTCTTCGGCCAGGACTTGGGCCAAAAAGACAGAGACAATAGAAAATAATCCTAACAAAAACAGAAGTGGAATCAAAACATGAACATTTACCCAATATACATTAGAGACATTTTAACTGTATATATACATTGAAATAATACAGTTAAAGGGAGCTGTAGTTGTTAACTTTGTTTAATGCTGTTTCTGAAATATCTTATATTACAAGTGGTATATTATCCATGAGATGTGACTCTGTTTCCCTCCTTTGGTTTGATTTTTTTTTCTAAATCTACTCTCTTTCTTAGAAGTTCAACAGTTATTGCTGATGATTGACCATGAGCTGTTAATGAGCTACTCAGTGTAGCCCATAGTTTGATTTCTTCAACCTCCAATTGCTTATTGTGTGACTCATAACAGGTCATTGAACCAGACATGCTCCCATGCTGAGTCTGCAGAAGGTCTATATGAATAAGTACTTTATATCAGTTAGTAAATACTAGGTGAAATTTTTTTTTATTTTAAAAAGATATATGGAGTTGAATGTTACACCTAGAGGTTTTCGGTTTATAAAGAGCCCTAGTGAACCTTTCGATGTGCAGTGTAATTCTGAAAAGGTATTTAAAGAACGTTAGGTTGCAGCAGCCCACAGATGTGTTATGGACTGGCTTGATATTTTGCTTGAACGTGATCAACTTAAACAACAAAAACTTAAAAACTGCAGTCCTTATCTTTAGAGATTTCCGGTTCTCTGAATTCCACTCGTATGAATTTGATGGAGAATGTAAATATCTGAAGTTAAATTCATTAGAAAAAGATTTAGTGGAATATAAAAAAAACAAAATTTTTAAGGGACATAAGACACTATGAAAATGGGTGGGCCTTTGTGTCTTCAACTAAACAGCAGCGTGGGAAGGGACAACGTATTAGGGGAGGTTTTAAAAAACCTCTTTCAGTTTCTTTTGCTTCCTGAGAAGAAACAGACCACAATGGCAGCCTAGAAGGTGCTGAACATGATTATCCGGCTTTGCCAGCAGCCAAACAACTGGAGGAACATGAACAACAGTTTTGCAGGGAAGGGGAGAATCATAGGGAGCAATTTAATTGAAAAAGAAACCGAAATGGTTTCTACACCAATGGCAATGGGTCTGGACAATTTTCAACAATGGCACCACGGCATTTTAACAGCAAAAGAGGCAGGTGGCAATGACTTTGTTAATATTAACTATAATATGGTTGTAAATCTCTCTGGATGTATTTTGTAAGATGAACAATTTGCTGTTTTGAATTTGGGGATGAAATATGTCCTTACTGTGCTACCTAGGAAACATATTTTAAACCACAAAATGTTCTGTTTTGTTCGTAAGTTGCACCTTAAGGTTTTTTTATGCTAATAGTGATGTTAAGTTACCATGTGCTGATGTTTCTATGGAAGAAAGTTTTCATTCTTGTGTTTCAGATTTGAATATGTCTGTGAAACATGTGGAAAATAAAGCTAATTGTTCTATTGACACTTCTGTTGTACCTATGAAAAGCAGATATATTCCCCCCCATTCTAATGAAAAAATTATACATTTTAATTCAATGTTAAAATTTGCCATAAATGAAATGTGCGATACATTGTTATATAATAAGAATATTTGTTATAATTTGACATTAAGAGAGTAGAAAGACCTAAAAGAACTGCAAGGAAGAAGGGATTTAATTATAAAGCCATCATATAAGGGTAATAAAATAGTAGTAATGCATTTTCATCGGTATCACAAAATATGCTTGGAGCATTTACAGAATAAAGATGTGTATGAAAATAGTGACATGAAAAGTTATAAACAAGCTATAACTAAGTTTCAAGAACTGCTGCAAAAAGGTGTGAGGCTAGGGTATTTTACAGATGATAAAATATGTAAAAAATTTAAGTGAAGGTTGCGTTCTAGCTACATTTTTCTGTTTGCCTAACCTGCACAAAGACATGAATAATCCACCAGGACATCCCATTATTTCAGCTTGCAAATATTTCTTACATGGAGTTGGGCTTTTGTTACATAATATTTTTTACCATATTTCTTGATAATTCTATCCTATATTAAGGATAGTTTTGATTTTTTGGATAAGATTTCTCATGTTAAGTGGAATAAAAATATGTACTGGATAACGTTGGATGTTAAAAGTTTATATACATCAATCCAACATAAGGATGGACTTCATGCTATAATGTATTTTTTTGGGGATAGCCCCTTAACAAATTATTTGGTTGATTTGACTTATTGTTGGTTAAGTAATAATTTTTTTTTTACATATAATAATGAAATAGGTTCATACTAGGCTATCTGCCCTAGGGCATTTATAAGCCTAGCCAGAGTGTGTTTGTTTGGCTTTTGCCACCCATTTTAAATGAATTTTGCTATGCCCTTTTTCGAGGTTAGTATACTGTGCCTCTGTCTAACAGTGACACAGAAGTGATACCTGGGGTAAATCTACTATCTCCCATCCACTCATCAAGATTCCTCTTGAAGAGAGTCAATGAGGGACTCTGCCTAACCTGGACTGGGATTTTATTCCAGAGTGAAGGGAGCCTCTGGGTTATGAATCTGTCCCTCCAGCATGTTCTATTTATTTCAGTGCTGAGGTTCAAGTCTCTCGAGCGCGTAGCTCGATGGGATTTGGATTTTCTGTGGTGCAGCATGTCCATTAATTCCGGGTTGGACATGGCTTTATACGTCAGGCACAGATCGCCTCTGAGCAGGCGGTATGCCACTGAGTAGAGCTGGAGTTTCTTTAACCGGGCAGCATATGGCATCTGTTTGAGCCCTTTGATCTTCTTGGTGAGGTACTTTTGGGGTCTTTCCAGTTGCTGCAGGTGTCTGGTAAGGTACATCCAAAAAGGGGCATTGTATTCAATTATGGGCCTGATGAGGGATGAGTAAAGAGGCACGATGACCTCCCCTGATCTAAATGTGAATCCCTTCATGATTAGGTGGGCTATATAAAATGTTTTTCTAACCACTTTGGCCACTTGGTTGTCAAATGAGAGATTGCTATCAACTTGGGTCCCCAGGTCCCTAATTACTTCTTCCATACTTAATGGATTACCACCTATGTGGTAATTTGTGGGCACTTTGTTTTTGCCAAAGGGGATGACTATACACTTTTTGGTGTTTAGCTTGAGGCCATGGCTCTGGCACCAGTTGTCTGTTTCTATGAGGCCCTTTTGTAGGATGCTTGTGTCGGCTGGAGAGTCGATTATGGCACCCAGTTTGCAGTCATCTGCAAACTTGGTCAGCCACAGTACTTCCATGTTGGCCTGTACCTCCGAGAAATATATACCGAACAAGAGAGGTCCCAGGACTGAGCCTTGTGGGATGCCACTTGTGACTGGTTTGGACTCTGACATGGCTCCAGCAATTCTAACCATGTGGGTTCTGTCCTTGAGCCAGTTTGCAACCCATCTAGTGAGATAGGGGTTTATATTTAAGCTGGTGAGCCTATCTATAATGCCCGAGTGGGGTATTGTATTGAAGGCTTTTGCAAGTTACAGGTAGGCTGTGTGGACCACCTTCCCCTTGTCAATGGCCTTGGTGACTGTTTCAAAGAAATCAACCAGGTTTAAGAGGCAGGATCTGCCCTTAACAAAGCCGAACTGGGTAGGATCCAGTGTCTGTAGGTCCCCAATATCTTTATTTATAAGGTCCGTGATGATCATATCCATAGCTTTGCAGACCAAGCTAGTCATTCTTATGGGGCGATAGTTTCCAGGATCAGTTGAGGCACCACCTTTGTGGAGAGGGACCACTGTTGCTGTACGCCACTCTTTGGGTACATATCCTGTAGTAAGGTTGAGATTGAACAGTAGTTTTATGTTTGGGTTTAGTTCTTCTTGAAGTTCATGTAGGATGCAGCCCGGGACACCGTCTGGTCCCATTGATGCTGTGTTTTTTGCTTTGGAGAGGGCAGCTCTTACCTGAGCATCTGAGATGTCAGGGGCCAGCACTCTGCCGGGATAGATATTTGCCCTTTTGGTGGGGAAGGGGAGAAGTTTGCTGAACCTGTCAGCTAGGATGTTGGCAATGTCTGTGGGTTCGGTGTATTTTTTGTCATTTTGGACTAATTCTGAGCATATCTGGGAATTCCCACCAAGGTTCCTAACATAACTAAAGAAAGCCTTGTGATTATCCTTAGTGTCCTGTGCAATTTTTCTCTCGAAGCTGGCCTTAGACGATTTTATGAGTACCCATAGTTTTTTGCTAATACTGATCAGAGATGCCTTCCCTTTTTGGGATTTTGCTCTGTCATGTAGTAGCTTCCTCCTTCTATTGTATAGTTTGTTTATGGCTGAGGTCCACCAGACAGGACGCCTAACTTTGGAGGATTGGGTCTTGGTTTTATATGGGATTGCATGATCCATGCATTCCTGAAGGTGTTCATAGAATGCGTTTATAAAGGATTCTGCGGTCTGGGACGTATTTTCCACAGGCCCGGAGGCTTTGAAGGATTCCACCTCAGTTTTGAGGAGTGTGAAATTTGCTTTAGAGAAGTTTTTCACTGTGGTTTTCTGGGCAGGGGCTGGGGTCGGGATGTGAATATCTAGTGAGATTAGTTTATGGTCTGATCTTACCAGTGAGGGATACACTTCTGGTCTGGAGCATAGAGTCCCCATGTTGGTGATGATCAGGTCCAGTATGTTTTCCCCTCTTGTGGGAGTGGCAACAAGTTGTTCCATAGCATTTGAGTTTATAAATTCTAGGAACCTTTGGGCTAGGGTGTTGGAGCTAGAGTAATGCTCCCAGTCTATGTTAGGGTAGTTGAAGTCGCCCAATATAATGGTGTTTGGAGAGACCTTCATATTTTCCAGTGTTCTCAGGAAGGTCGAGTGGGGTTCCTGGGTTTGGGAGGGTGGTCTGTAGCAGGCTATAAACTGGAAGGCAGTTTTACCCACTGTTAGTTGCACATGGAAAGTCTCTGATGCTTCGTGCTGTGCCACCAACCTGGAGGTGTGGGTATTTTTGATGAATATTGATACTCCCCCTCCTTTTATGGTTCTGTCCAAGTTTTGGGGCCGAAAAACATGGTATGAGGTATTACCTGGTAGTGCTGGGGTGCTCTCGGGAGCCTTGAACCAGGTTTCTGTTACTGCACAGGTATCGATGTTCTCCATGCTAAGGAGAGTTTCGAGTGCATGCATCTTGAGGTTTAGACTTCTGGCATTGAGTAGCATTACTCTTAGTTTCTTATCCCTTGTGATACCTATGGAGGTGGGTTTGTCTTTTGAGCCTTGCCTAAAAAAGGCACTATGGGGTGGCAAGAGCCTTTGCCAATATCCGAAAGCCCAGGGGTGACAGATTCAAGCTGTCCCTAGCAAAGCATCGTGGCTTGTTGAGCATGTCATCCCAGGCAGACAGGCATTGGATCCCCTTTGAATGACACCAATACTTAAGCCAATTGTTGAAATTGATCATCTTGTCTTCATACTGTGGCATCATTCTTGGTGAGGGTAAGATGCTACTCAAGGTCAGGGTCATACCAGCCTGGGCTACATGCTCAGAGAGCTCCTCTATGTCTCTTTTCATGTAGTCCAGGGAGGTACGTCTCAGGTCATTCACACCAGCATGGACAATGACTGAGTCATATTTGTACTTGCCTTGGAGTGACCTTAGTGCTTGTGTTATGTGGCAGATCCTAGCGCCCGACAGGCAGCTCACCGTGACCTCCTCCTTGTTCAGCCTAGTGAGCGGGACGTCAGTGTGCCTGACGATAGAGTCACCTATTACAAGTGTATCAGGTGTGTTGTTTAGCCTTAAGAGCTGTGACTGTTCGGCACACTGGCTTTGTGAGCTATGTGTTGCATGTGTTTTGTTTTGGGGTAGCGGTTGCTTGGGTGTCTGCTTTGGAGGTCTCTGCTGCTTAGGCAGATTTTTATTTAGAGCCTCCGAGTATGTTTTTGTGGTTTATGTGTTTGGTTTGCTGTCGTGGTAGGTCTATGTGAGACTGGAATTGTAGTGAGTGTGGTTTCCTTCTCCTCCTGACTGGTTATGCCAGTACTGAGTTGAGAGAGCTTAGCCTCCAGTTTGGCTAAATGGTTGCATCTCTCACATGTGTTGGAATTTGTTGGGAGGAGGAGAGGGTTGTCTGTGTACATGAGGCAGTTGTAACATTGCCTCAAGATTCCCAGATTCACCAGCTGGACCGGAGAGGAGATTGACAACTGACCTTTTGACATGCTAGAATAGTATTGGGAATTCCTTTATAATTGAAAAAAAGGACCATTGGGGAACAAAGTACTCAAGGGGAGTTTGTGAGGGTGTAGTGCTTTTAATTTTTTAGTGCTGACTTATATACTTGCTTTAGTGAGTGCCAGGGTTTAGAGTGGGAATAGGGTGTTTATTATGAGAACTAGCAGACTTTGTGGAGCCGAGAATGGTTTAAACCCATTGCTTATTTTAAATTAGTATGTTTGTATAAATGTAATTTTAAGAATTATGTAAAATATTATTTTCATTTTATAGATTTAATTTTTATATGTGAAGGGGGCAAGAGTGACATTTTGCAGATGTTCATCGTGTTTCACTGTTGCAGTCATTACTCTTGGGTTATCCTGCTGGCAGGCTACCCGCAGTCGGCCTGAATTCCAAAGTCTTGGTCCGGCGTTGGTTGCTGTCGCCTCTTCCCTGACGGCAGTGCGCCAGGAGTATAAAAGATGCAGCCAACACCATTTTCTTCAGTCTTTCTTGCCGCGTGGTGGCCGAAGCAAAAGCAGCTTGCAAGTGCCAGTTGGCCGACTCCTGAGAGTTTCAAAATCGAATGTCAGATCCTAAGTCTTCATTACAGCTAAGGTACCCTATTGGGGAAACTTTTTTCTTGCTCCAGACCGATGTCAGTAAAAGTTAACAATTGTATTTCTTGTGAGAAGCAAATACCTCATAAGGATTTTCATTCTTACTGTATTCCTTGCCTAGGCTCTGATCACGACGTTGCTAGCTGTCGGTTTTGTGCTAGATTTAACCAACGCACTATTAAGCGTCGGTACGATTTTGCCTTTCATTACTTTGGCCGAAGGTCTAATTATATAATGCAGTCAGAACAACTGACAACCGGAGTTTATAAAAAGCGCAAGGAAAAGGAGAGGCATCCGAGGTCCAAAACCGACGACAAGGCCCCAGCTAGGCCAGTTGCCGGTTCGCCGGTTCTCAGTGAGGTGCTTTTGCAGCCCCTGACGCCCGCTACCTCAAAGCCACAGGCTGCTACCGACTCCCACGTGGAGCCGACTAGGCCTCTGGATACTCAAGGTATTGGACCCTCAGAAACTATTCCTTCAGATGGGTCCGGAACCGCTGAGCAGGCATCGGCTTCTGAGGGTGTTTTCAGACCTACTCAATTATATGTCAAGCCTACCTCAGCTTCAAAGACAAAGACTAAAACAGCTCTAAATACAAAGAAACAAGTACAGCATTCTCCTGGACAGACTTCCATGCCTAAGAAACAGATGCTTAAAATGGCCGAAGACCTAATTATTTTGATCAGGGGTTCCCATCCCCCTCCTGATAAGAGGCCTAGGCAAGATCAGGTTTCAATTTCCTCGGACTCCTCTTCTGAACAGGGATACTCTTTTCCTCCCTATGAGGATTCTGATGCTGAAAAATCTATTCCTTCAGCCTTTCCTCCTGAGAATTATTCTTTTGGGGAAACTCTGCATACCATGAGGGAGCATTTTCACTGGGAGAGCCAAGAATATTCAGAATCTAAGAAAAGGCTCAGATATTTTCTTTTACTACCTCAGCACAGAGCTCTTGCTATTTCACCTGTTCTAGACATTGTAGATGATGTATTTTCAGAGTCCGGCCTGTCTCCTGACTCTTTACCCCCTGCACCTGCTAAGCCAGACAGATACTACAGGGTTCCAGACTCTCATAAATTTCTATATAAAAACCCTGCTGCTGATCCAGAAACTATTTCTCAGGGTCCCAAAGGGGTCAAGGCTTCCACTGCAAAAAACCCTGTCCCCTCTGATAGGGATTCTAGGGCACTGGACAGATGGGGGAAAATTTTACACGTCTGCTACCTTGGCTGTAAGGGCTTTACACTGACAGTTTCATATGCTTAAATATCAGCAATACTTAATGTCACTGCTTAAACAGAAAATGTTGACAAATTCTGAATGTTCTGATAACAAGGAAATGCAGGATTTATTGCATGCAGCTGAACAAGTGGGAAAGCATACTTTGCAATGTGGTTTTGATTCACTGGAGGCCTCTTGCAGGGCCACTCTTACGGGTTCTGTCATTAGAAGGCATGCTTGGTTAAAGGAACAGAATCTGCCTGATCATGTTAAAGCAAAATTACTGGATGCTCCATTACAGCATGATACTTTGTTTGGTGTTAAGGCAGAGGAGGTGTTGAATAAATGGAGGATAAAGCGAAATCCATGCAGACAGTTAAGGATTTTCTACAGGTACAGCCACCCAGATTTAGCAGGAACTGGCCTGCAAAGAATTGGTCCTTTCCAGTGTCACACAGGCCACAAAGAGGCAGATACAGATGCCCCAGAGGCAGATCACAGCCCCAAGGCTCATACAGGCCTAAACAATGGGGTGCTTCTACCTCCAAAAACGGAGAAGACAAATCACAACCATACAGGAAACAGTCCCAATGACGTTCCTCTGCCAGAACCAAGCACTTATCTTTTGGCAGCCCCCTTAGGGGGAAAACTAGCACTTTTTTCCACCAAATTGGCACGATTACCCAGGACAAATGGGTCTTGAACATAGTGTCTCAGGGCTACAGTTTCCACTTTCACACCCTGCCAAGGGCAAAAGGTATGCCAGACATGCCACACAATCAATGGGCAGAGGCACAAAAACAAGTTTCATCCCTCATGGACATGAGGGCCATTCAGCAAGTACCACAACAAGAGCAGGGACAAGGATTTTACTCGAGACTTTTCCTGGTGCCCTGAAAGGACAAAGCCTGGAGACCAATACTGGACCTGTCTATTCTAAACACATTTCTGCACGTTCCAAAATTCAGAATGTAGACTCTGCAGCAGCTACTGCCCATGCTGGACAAGAAGGCTTGACTCGTTACTTTGGACCTAAAAGAGGCATACCTGCATGTCCCAATCAGACAGTCTTGCAGAAGATACCTCAGATTCATAGCTGGATCAATGCATTACCAATTCTCTGCACTGTCCTTTGGCTTATCTACTGCACCCAGAGTCTTCACCAAATGCCTGGCACCAGTAATTGCATTTTTCAGACAAAGAGGAATTCAAATATATCCTTACTTGGACGACTGCCTTATTCAAGCAGAGAACAAAGACATTCTACTACAGCATCTGGTGTTTGTAAAAATATTACTAATTTGCTAGGGTACAGAGTAAACGAAAAGAAATAAAAACTAGTACCCTCTCAAGAGATAATATTCCTGGGTGCAAACTTAAATACAACTGCCCAGATGGCTTATCTCACGCCAGACAAACAAAGACAACTGACTTCTTACTTCAAAATGTTGGCAACAAAGACCCAGTTATCTGCAAGAAAAATTCTGCAGGCTTTGGGCTTCATGGCATCCTGCATTCTGCTAATTCCATATGCCAGACTGCATATGAGGAAACTACAATGGTATCTAAAAAGTGTTTGGACTCAACATTGCCACAGCCTGGAAACATTAATTACCCTCATTCCCTGCTTGCAACAGGAGTTTCGATGGTGGGCACAGGCCTGTCACCACAACAAGGGACAGCCTTTCACTTTACCCACAGCCAGGCAGACACTAACAATGGATGCATCAGATTATGCCTGGGGGGCCCACATAGCAGGACAATGTATTCAGGGCACATGGCCCGCAAGCCAGATGCATCTTCATATCAATCAAAAAGAGATGCTAGCTGTTCAAAATGCCCTGACAGCTTTCAAGGATCTACTCCATCCAGGACAACTACTGATAAAGACGGACAATACTACAGTCATGTGGTACATAAACAAGCAGGGAGGCACACATTCACACCCCCTCTGCAGACAAACCATGATTTTGTGGGACACAGCATTGACTTATCAAGTTCACCTGCAAGCACAATTCCTGCCAGGAAAAATAAATACTCTGGCAGACGAACTAAGCAGAAACCTCATGAATCCCCACGAGTGGAAACTGGATCCACAAGTCTTCAGCATGATAACAAGGAAATGGGGGTGCCCAGACATAGATCTATTTGCCTCCCCTCATAACTGCCAACTACAGAAATTTTGCACAAGGATTTACCACAAGCAAGCATGGAAAGTGGATGCCCTATCCTTCAGCTGGAAAAACCTAACAGTATATGCCTTTCCTCCACTGCCTCTCCTCCCCAAGGTACTCCTAAAGGTCAGACAAGAGAAGCCAAAAATTATACTGATTGCCCCAGACTGGCCATGCCTGCACTGGTACCCAATCCTAAAGAACTTGTCTCAAGGTTCAGCCTGGACATTGCCTCAAACTTCTCACTTACTGACCCAACAAAACAATCAGATCCTGCACAACCAAATCAGTACCTTAAATCTGGCAGCATGGTGGTTAATGTAGCCATTCGGAGCACTCCAAAGCTGTAATGGATGTTATCTTGGAGGCCAGGAGGCCCAGTACCAGAAAATCTTATGCAGAAAAATGGAAGAGATTCTGTGCTTGGAACCAGGAACAAGGAATTGACACGTTTGTACCAAATATTCCTCAGATTTTACAATATTTAACTGAGATGCTGGACAAAGGCCTATCCTTTTCATGAATTAAGATTCATGCCTCTGCCATCTCAGCCCATTACAATACGGAACCACGTATCTTTTCTCATCCTTTAATAAGACAGTACCTCAGAGGGGCCAAAAACATAAGACCCCCCAAGGAGAGCACCAGTACCTGCATGGGACCTAAATTATGTCTTGGAAAAACTCACACTGCCTCCTTTTGAGCCAGCCTCAACAGCGGATATTAAATTCTTATCCTGGAAAACAGCTCTGCTCCTAGCAATAACCTCTGCAAGATGAGTCTCAGAGTTACAGGCACTCATGGTGGTGGAACCTTTTATCATTTTCCATCCAGACAGGGTTTCTCTGAGGACAGACCCTACATTTATGCCTAAGGTGGTGTCCAGTGTGGCCCTTAACCAAACCATTCACTTGCCTACCTTTTATCCAAACCCACAGAACAAGGATGAGAGACTTCTGCATTCTTTGGACATACACAGGCAGCTACGCTTCTACTTGGACGAAACTAAAGCTTTCAGAAAGACTAAGCAACTTTTAGTGGCATATGCTGCAGGATCACAAGGAAAGGCCATCTCAAAACAGACTATTTCAAAATGGATAGGCCATTGTATTCACTTCTGCTACTCACAGCATGGCAAATCAGTGCCTAAGGGCACTAGGCCACATTCTACCAGAGCAGCAGCCACTTCAGCAGCCTTTCTCAGAGGAGTACCAATCAAAGACATCTTAGAGGCTGCAACTTGGAGTTCAGTGCACACTTTCACAAAGCACTACCACTTGCCTCTCTACTCTAAATCCAGAGCAGGCTTTGCCACTGCAGTTCTGCAGGGCCTCATAGCCTCTCCTAATCTTATTTAGCCCAGCCACCCATCCTCAGCTTTGGGATTCAGTCCAAGAGTAATGACTGCAACAGTGAAACACGATGAACATAGTACAGTTGTGTACCTACCATAAATGTAGATGTTCGAGTGTATTCACTGTTGCAGTTCAGGTTACCCTCCCACCATCCCCCTTTCATTTTCTGGGTCTTATCTGTACTTCTCTATTCTATACAACCTATGTGGTGTATTTGCTTGTAGATGAAGGAAATGTTTACCTTAGTGCATGCATGTTTTTTGGCATAATCTAATTAGCCTACCCTTTTGGGGGCACCTGACATCTGGGGCAAGAAAAACTGAAGAAAATGTAATTGGCTGCATCTTTTATACCCCTGGCGCACTGACGTCAGGGAAGAGGTGACAGCAACTGACGCTGGACCAAGAATTTGGAATTCAGGCCGTCTGCGGGTAGCCTGCCAGCAGGATAACCTAAGAGTAATGACTGCAACAGTGAATACACTCAAACATCTACATTTATGGTCGGTACACAACTGTACTTTTGTTGCCGATTTACAACAAAATCCATTCAATTTGTCTTTTGATGGGCTACAATATGGAAGCCAGGTCTCTTATCTAGATCTGACACTTAAGGGTTTGGATAATGGCAAAATTTGTACTGGGGTACATAGGAAATTCTTAGATGGAAGCCAGTACCTGTATGCTACTAGTTGTCACCCCCCCCCCCTGTGCTCTATCATCTTTACCATATGCTGGATTTTTAAGATGATCTAGAATATGTAATGTTGAGACAAATTTGTTGGAAGAAATATGCAATACTTCCATTATGTTTTATAATAGAGGTTATAGTAGGAAAGCAATAGAAGAAGTTAAGCAAAAACATTTTCTGTTAAAAATCAAAAAATAATGTTAGTGATAGGTTGTGGGTCAATCTGGGGTAGAGAGAATTGTGTAAACAAGAATGAACAAATGTATTTTGTTAGCACATATAACATTCAAAGTGAAGAAGTTAGTAGTATTGTAAGATATTTTTGGAATTTTCTCCACAAAGACAGGGATTTGAGTAAGCACCTTATAATGTCATACAAATGGGGATGAAGTTTAAAGGACATGCTTATTCATGGAAATTTTGTCTTACCAAAAAGTAACTTGTTTTTATCCAACATCTATGGGCACTTATAAACGCAACAGTTGTTCTGTTTGCAAATATATAATATGTTCCTTTGAATATATGAATAAAATCAAATATGTACCAAGGGAATGTTTTTCATGTAACAGCAAGGGGTTATTTATGCCTTAAGATGCCCATGTAGTTTCTTTTATATTGGTGAAACGAAAAGAAGTTTTAAAGTGAGGTTAATGGAACATATCAAGGGCATAAAAAATCAAAAGGAAGACAAGATTTTGGCATGTCATTTTAGAGATGTACATGACAGTGATTTTTTTATGCTTCAAGGTTGTATTTTAGAGCAAGTATTTGTTGAAAACGATGAAATTCTTTTGAAAGAAAAACTGTTATACAAAAAGTCTGTCTTTATTCTTAAATATGATACTTTGGTCCCTATTGGACTGAATGGAGAGGTTAATTGGAAGTATTTTATTTAATCCTTTGAATGTATTATTGATTGATTGAGTTTGTATTTTTTGTATAAAAGGTAGCACATTTTTAGCTGAATTTTGTAACTCCTGGAAGGTTTTGTACTGAGGCGCTGGAGAATAAAACACTTTTGGTCTGAACCAATGGTCTTGAAATTCTTTATATTGTTTTTGGTTTTGGAAACTTGTTGTGAGAGCAGCTACTCTGTAATTAAGAAACATAAAACTGTGGCACACATATTACAATTGCAGACATGGATGCCATATTTGTTTAACATTTATTAATCAGGTAAATGGACTGGTCTCTGGACACTTTTCAGCCATGACCTGTCTTTGCCATAGATCCTACTGCTGTATTCTGTGAAATGCCCACCTTCCTGTCCAACCTATTACTGGGAGTACAGCAGGATACTGTTTTTTTTTTTTTCTGACAGTGCATGTCCCTAACTTTAATGTAATTTGTCTTACAAGTCTTTAATTGACAAATCTTTGCGAATGTTTCTGAAATGCGGTAACTGCTTTATGACAATTTGCCATGATTGTAAAAGAGCAAATTCTATTCTGCAGTCTGAAAACTTGGTTGTTGACCAGACCGTATTCCATTTTTTACTGGTGTTAAGTTAACGACATTTATTTAAGAGTAGTAGTAATCTCTGAAAAAATAAAAGTGACTTCATTTGAACTCTTGTAGTCTAGTGGGATGAGTATAAAATTTGCACAACATACACTTATGTAGCTTATAATGTTATATCCATACAAACAAAAACAAAACCATCCTTGACAAATAACCAGTCTGATTATGCCTTACTTTAATTACTATCTTGCCTTACCTAGTTACCATACCCTATCCTCATACACTTCCTTTCTCTCTATCCCTCTACATTACTACCACTGCTGCACCTATCCTCCCCTTCATCTATGCTATGAACCATTCCACTCATATCCAAGCTACTTACTGCTTAATACCTGTTAACTCTATTATGTACTTTTATACCATAATTATCTTAAACCCATGCCCATGATTGTTACTGTAATGCCTTCTAACTCTTTATGTAACTCTAGTTGTATTTCTGTATTTCTATTGTATGTTCATTACCTTTAATTTGTATGTGGAGCTTTTCTCCCCGGGCCTCCACTGAAAATGGGCTCACCTAGGCCCAGTGGACCTTCCCAGTAAACAAATGCAATCAATAAGTATATAATACTGAGTATATACTTAAAGACCTAAACTGACAGGTATTCAAGAATAAAAACACTTTAGACAGGGCTTGTCAATGTACAAACACATACAGAAAAACAAACAGGAAAAGAAAAAGGAATGGGGGATCATTCACCATTTACTCTGCATTTAAAAACAGAAGTGCTTGTATTTAAAAATACTAATACTAATTTAATTTGCAAAGCAACAGTCCAAGGAGAAATTCACAGAGATTTATGACGGCTGCAAAGCCTGTATTTGTGTGTGTGTGTGTGTGTGTGTGTGTGTGTCAGGCAACCATAACTGTACCCACTGGGCTCCAGTCAAGAGGTTTGCACGGAATACGCTCCATTAACCCCGTAGGAGCCATTTTGAACATCATAACACATGGCTGTATATCGGTGCTACCACATACACATTTCAGACGTTTACCATCTTCCCAATGTACCAGATGATTTTGTGCCTTTGTCCCAAACTGTATCAGTAAATGTGCAAACATCAGTAACTCCTTCACCCCCTAGCTCTGATGAAGGAGAGCAGAATATTAACTGCTTGATTGGCCTTTCTAGGACAGCAGTGTAACAGAACCTGGATCACTGGCTTTACAGGTGGAAGCTCTCCCTCTCTGCTGTCTGACTGGACCTATATATGATCCATGTTCCATCACAGCATGAATTGGATTTGTAACTTCCATGATGATTAAAGTCACAGTGGTTATAAGCATGGCAGACCTATATGCAGTGTGTTGTTCTTCTGCCACTGAAGCATGGTTGAAATCAAAATTACTCTTCTAGCAAGGAAGCATGTTAGGGTGGGTGTAGCACTGCTGCTTATTCTTAAGGGACCTGGCTACAACTTAGCTGGACACGATCAAAGACTTTAGGATGTTTCTACTGCAGGCCTGTGTATAGATTTACAGCAAATCAAAATACCATGCTGCTAGATTTTGGGAAAATAGAAGCACATTTTGCCATAGCTTGCCTCGCCCAGACATATTTGTGTGTGTGTGTGTGTGTGTGTGTGTGTGTGTGTGTGTGTGTGTGTGTGTGTGTGTGTGTCTGTGTCTGTGTCTGTGTGTGTGCACATAGACCTGCATTTAAAACAAGGCAAAGGGGTTGGTTGCCCCAGGAGCCAGCTGATAGTGGGCACGAGTGACAGTTGCTGGTAAAGCTTGAATGCAGACTGCAGTATCAGTATTTGTTTAAGAAGTAATAGACAATAACTTTTTGGATTGAGATGGGGCACCATTTGAGAAACTAACTAGCGTATCAGATGAGCTATGGCTGTGTGTGTGTGTGTGTGTGTGTGTGTGTGTGTGTGTGTGTGTGTGTGTGTGTGTGTGTGTGTGTGTGTGTGTGTGTGTGTGTGTGTGTGTGTGTGTGTGTTTGTCTTTCTCTCTGCCTTTAGTATATTTTTCCATCCTCCAAATATTATAGTAGTCTTTTCCAAGGTCCTACAACCCTTTCTGTGAAAAGTACTTTTAGAGGCCTAAGGAATAGCAAGTCCCTACAACCTGCTGCTTGTAGCCCCTCCTTCCCAGTCTGTCACTGGTGTTCAGGATTACCACTTTCTCTCTCTAGTATGAACTTGTGCACCATACCTCTCAGCTGCCCAGATTTTTCTAGACTATACAGATGTTTGCCTCGTATTTTTGGTCTGTTGCTCATAAAATGTGTGTTTGTCTGGCAAATCATTGCGGATTGAAGTCACTAAATAATGACAAATATTTGAGTTTCATATCCTTCAGAAAATGCATACTAATTTGAAATCTGTTTTCTGTCAACTTAAGTTTGCAACAACAGTATTTAAAATCTGTCTCTGTTTATGGCCATTTGTCCACCTACTGTTTTTGACTTTGTCCATATTTCTTGCACTAAGATTTTGTGAGGCATGTTTTGCACCGATATAATGTTTCTTTTGTCAGTCCTGCTTGCAAGTGTGAAGACAGGACTTATTGCACATGGCCATATCCCTTCCTCTCTAGTCCATGTGTCTTTCTGTTGGCTTTCATTTGGGTAAATCTGAATATAATGATTAAAATGGATATAACATTATGTTACAGCAATGGCACAAAGAGGGTATGGTGAAGGTAAATGAAAGAAAAGAATATAGCAACAATATGACAATATTGTAAGAAATGTTTTGTGCAAAATAAAGTGTGAAGCATGCCTTATGTGCATGGTAAGAGTGGGGTTTTGTGCCTTTTTAAATGTAGTAAGATGCTTGGAAAAATGTACAATGAATGAATTAAGAGAGGAGTCATGAATGCTGACTATTGGTGCTGATGATATGACTATTTTACAGGATGTATGGCTAACTATTTAATGAATGTGACTGTTTTAGATATTAAAAATGTGACAGATGCATAGGTGGTAGGAAGGGTTACTTAGGCAGAAGTGTAAGGGAGGTTATTAAAGAAACAGATCATGGAAAGGTTCTGTAGTGTATTGGTTTGCCTTATGAAGGTTATTTTTTGTGGACTTAACTTAAAGACACGTTGGTGAAAGTCTTCCTTTGTATTTCACACTATGCAACTGTTTTTTTTTAATGGATTTTGTTTTTTTTTTTACTAGAAAGGGGAACTTATATAATATGCATAACTGGAGGCCTACTTGCATGTTAAATACAGATCTGAAACTGATTATGAAGCATTTTAAGAACTGGTTGGCAGGGTAGCTACCAGACAGAATTAGTAGGATTCAGAAGTTGGGTGAAGGGATACTGTATCTTTGATACTTTGAGAATATTAAGAGATATTTTTAGACCAGTGTAATATAGTAGGAAGGGGATGTAAAGATAAGACATTTGAAAATGAACATAGGAGATTATGAAGAAGTGTAGATGAATTATAGATGGATAGGAAGTTTGCAGGCTGGTTATTTGGTTTATATATTGGGATAAGGTGAAAGGTTTAATTAATGGTAGGTTAAGCAGGTTCTTATATGTAAAGCGAGGGTGTTCATGAGAGTTGTTTTTTGAGTCCTCTTTTATATTGTAGCATATATAGATTGATTTATTAAGATTATTGTGTGCATGGCAAGAACAAAAGCTGTGGCGTATACAGAGGTGAACTTGTTAAAAGTCAGCAGGATGTGGTGAACGTGTTAACTGTGCGGTGAATGAAATGTAAGAATGATGTTACTATAAATAAAAGGAAGTTTGAATGTTTACGTGTAGTGGTTATGACACAGGAATGCCAAATAGGTGGGCATGGATTTAAGGTGGAGTAGAAGAACATTTTGGATTTTTGTTTTGTTTTGGGGAATTTCAAGAATCTAACTGGAAAATTAAAAGTTGGTTGAAAGTATGATTTGCTGGTGAGTTAGACATCAAACAGGGAAAAGGAGAAGAGTTTCTCTGGTTAGAGCATTTTTAATTGCTGGATTTTTTCTATGTGGCAAGTATTCTTTTATATCCATTGCCACTGGATAAGAGGTTAATACATTTATGAGGTTCAAATTTAATTCCGTTGATGTAGAGTGTGGTGCATAATTCTATGAGTGAAAGTGGGCTAGGCGTGGTGTGATTTTCTTTTCTATTGATCATACTAAATCTGTTTGTAAGTTGGTAAGGATGCTCCAAGGTGGGGGTGACACACTGGATTGATGGAAGAAAACGGACTAAGTAGAAAGGTGATTAATTAAAAGATGGCATGCAGGTGATAGTGAGGCTTGCAGGAGGGAATTGTGGGAGAAGATTAAGGTATGGAGGATGAGAATGGTCAAAGTATGAGAGAAGACAGGAAATGGATTCATAAAAGAGTGATGCTAGATGTTGTTTGTTTTTGTGCTACCGAAAGTGAAATCTTAGGAACTTAGAATATGTGTGGAAGAACTGATAAATGAGGATACAATATGTATGAAAGAAATGATGAATCAGATGTTTATCATCGCCTATATGTAGGATTGAAGCTGGGTGGATGTTCATGAAAGTTTTCCAGTAAAGGATATTTTCAAATACATTCAGAGGCATAAAAGATACTGTAGTAGGGATGAGTGTTTATCCCAAGGAGAAAAAAATTGCCTGTCTGTTTTGTGAAAGTTTTTTATAAAAAAATTTTAGACCATTATTGCTGAAATGGAAAATTAACTGGTTAAAATATTTTACATATAACAATGTAGTACTACGAGGTTTAGAATATTAGCTGGGTTGTTACTTGTAAAATCTGGTGGTTGTTAATTAGGGTTTTACACTGGCATATATGGAATAACATGTCTGATTAATTTTCAGAGCAGGTTTTTGATGTTATTAAACAATTAAGAGATTTCCAAATTGGTGACAAAAAGGTATCTATTGCTAAATGGAAAAAACACTGTGTGCAAATAAGGAATTTGTGCTATTAATTTAGGAATCAAGTATAGATGTTGTTTCTTTTTTTCTTTAGTAATTGTTTTCTCTTGAACACATGTATGATTTTTATGTTGATTATGAGTTGTTCTATGATTTTAATAAATATTCCCTCTACCTTCCTACCTAGATGTCTTGCGTTTCAGATTAGGATTACTCAGTCATGCCCCAAGTCACCTTTTGTTTTAACCACTGCTGTACTCTGCATCTTTTTTTTTCGTCTTCTGTCTACTGCCTAGATACCTGCCTTCCATTTCTGCTTCTGTCCCTTTCCTTCCACGCTTTCATCTTAGTTTAAAGGTAAAGTTGTTAAGATTCACCTTTTGAACCCAGCATGAAGCACTTGTCCAGCGAGGGCTAATATGACGCCTTTCCCTTGTATAGAGCTGATGTCATTGATAGATCTCCAGCCCAGTCTTGCCAGCTTCAAACCTTTCTTCCCTTTCCACTCCTACTGCCAGTAATTGTACTATCTTATTTTTTTATTTCCTGTGTGCAATGGCTGCTGGTACATACAAAACTTTTAAGAATGGTTCCTCCACCCTTCTCTCCTTGCATCGCTATGCCACCTCCCTATATCTGTTTGCTGCTGTCTAGGTTTTTTTCTCTACCAGATAATTTCTGCCTATATGAGCCACGATATGAAGCAATCCCTCCCCATGGAGATCATGTTCATTTCCTCACACATTTTATTCAGTCTAAGACCCAAGATTAATTTAGTGAAATCCGGCCTTTCCATTTTCACTTGCCTAGCCTTCTAATCTACTTTGTAATTTAGTTTCCAGTGATCAAAACCCTCTTCTCTGTCCCAACTTTGGCCTATAACTCATCTAGTTCTTGCCTAATGCCACTACACCTACAATATGTTACCCTTTTCCTACTGCTTCCATGACTGTCCGTCCTCCTGGTTGCCACCCTCCCCCCCTTGATATGTCTGTTCTCCCCATTCCTCCTGTGCTCTTCTTACAAGACCTGCCCACTGTTTTGTTTTTTTTTGCCCTCTGCCTATTTTATGTGTCTGATTGCCCCTCCTCTACCACTTTCCTCTAATTCATCTTCTTCCTCTTCACTTCTGTTTCTACCTCCCCATTATCACTTGCCACTAATCTCTTTATCTGTCATTGTACCATGACTTCCTTTACACTTTCTTCCCATTTGTCATTGCATCTCTCACTTTCTCACTTTACCTTACTTTTTCTACCTCACATGCTTGCCCTCCCCTAACATCATTTGACCATGCCCTCCTGAATCTGCCTTTCACCCATATTTTCTCACACCATCCTGTCTCCAGCCTTCTATTGTTCCTCCTTTCATGTCACAGTCTATGCCTTCACACCTGACTAGATAGTCCATTAAAATCTACTTTGAAGCTCCTTCATTGTCCATCATCCTCTGATGTCCCAAAGCTCCTTGAGCCAAACAGCTCCTCCACATCCTGAGTACTTTACAAATCCCCCACACTTTTTGATCTGTGTGTGTTACTCCTTTCAGTCTTATTTTTAGATGCATTGTTTTTTATTTTTATTTTACTTTCTTTTTTATTTAGATATATTTTTATAGCCAGTAGATTCTTTCTAATATTATCCTTGAACTATTAAGCAAATGGCAGACAAACAACAGAATGAAAAGTGATTAAAGTTATAGGAAAGACTATTCTTATTTTGTGTACTTTAGAATTCCTTATTTAGAGGCTAAGAATCAACCATGTCCATAAGTTTTTTTCTAATGGCACAAATTCATCTGTTTTTCAGAAGCAATTAGTTTAGAAACTATTAATGATAAATTATAAGAAAGACTCACAAAGACACAGGTCTTTCATTAGCAGATAATCAGTTCATACCTAGTTATTTCTACATACCAGAGCAACAAACTAAGGCTTAATGTTTGTTAGCAATTTACAGACAAAACATTTTAGAAGACAGAGTCTGAAATAACATTCTTCTTCCAGTGTACTATGGTTATTACAAATGAGATTAAATTAATTAAATATATAATTATGCATCATATCATATCAAAATTCCTCACCCAAATCCCACTTGATGAAGCACTCCAATCTTTCAACTCTACCTTCCTTAA
Organism: Protopterus annectens; assembly: GCF_019279795.1. Classification (NCBI taxonomy): domain Eukaryota; kingdom Metazoa; phylum Chordata; order Ceratodontiformes; family Protopteridae; genus Protopterus; species Protopterus annectens. The sequence goes on along the minus strand of NC_056738.1, from coordinate 299,896,398 downwards.
CATCCTAAATTCACTAGCTCCTCTCCGCAAAGTATGTATAAAATCTAACATATCTCAATGGTTATCAAAAACTACTTGCACCTTAATGAAAACTAGAGACTGTTCTTGGAAGAAATGTGCACAAACCAAGCTCCCTGCAGACCTGCAAAGATATAAGCAACTCAGAAATCAGATAAAAACTCATTAATAAAGACAAAAAGACTTCTATTACAACCCTCCAACAGTATTAAAATCAGATCCTAAAAAGTTCTGGAATGCTATAAGCCAAATACTACACCCTGGTAATCCTAATTCCCCAATCCTTGCCCAGACAGGACAGCTGAAGAAACAGCCAACACCTTTAATACCTATTTTATTGAATCCATATCTAAGCTGTTTAACTCTAATCCTAACTCCTCTAATACTAACCCTTCAAACTCCTCTGAACATGCTGTAACTACTACCTCTGCACATACATTTTCCTTTAAACCTATATGTACTAGCCATATCATATCAAAACTTTATTCTCCAAGCTAAAACCATACTCAGTATCAGATGATAACATCCCCTCGTATTTCCTTCAGATAGCAGCATGACTCTCTTGCTCTCCCTGTATCTATACTAATCAATCGCTTCATCTCTGAGTCAAAAATTCCTTCTATCTGGAAACAATCCTACACACTACCTATTCACAGAGGAGGTAACTCCTCAGATATCACCAATTTCAGACCTATCTCTATCCTCTCCCCTCTATCTAAAGTCCTGCAAAAATGTATACACAAACAAGTCATGCAATGTCTAATACAGGAAAATCTGCTCACATCCAGTCAGCATGGCTTCTGACCTAAACATAGCACTACCACTGCCCTATTATCCTTCCTTAACACAATTTCTCTAGCCAGAGATGACCACAAATTTATCTGTTGCCTATTCTTAGACCTCTCTAAGGCTTTTGACACTGTCTCTCACTCTCTTCTGCTGGAAAATTGTCTAACCTTAACTTCTCCTCTGATACTGTTGCATGGTTCTCCAGCTACCTCACTGACAGGCTGCAATCAGTGAGATGGCACTCTCTCTCCTCTCCCAGTAGAAATGGGTGTTCCTCAAGGATCTATTCTTGGACCACTACTTTTCAAAAGCTTCACTGATCTACTCTATACTTCTTGCCCTCAGTCTTCCCTAGTTTAATATGCTGATGACTCTACAGTCATCCCCATTGACAACTCTCCCTCTGAACTCTTATCAACTACCCAGACATCCTTTAACTCAGTTGAAACCTGGCTCTCCAATAACCAGCTTATCCTTAACCCTAAAAAACTAAACTGTTATTCTTTCTCCCTAAAAATGTTAGCCATATTAAATCCACCTTCTCCATATTGTCTCTCAATAACACTCCCATTCAAGTAGAATCCACCACAAAACTCCATGGCGTTACCATCGACGACCAACTTAAATGTTACCTACATGTATATAATTATATCAGAAAAAAACCACCAGAAATTAGGGCTCCTGTACAGAAACAAAAAGCTTCTCACCGCTGAAGCCAAGATTACTCTCTCTCATGCTTACCTCCTACCCAGCCTAATGTATAGCTCCCAAATTCTCACTAATTTCAACTCCTATCTACTGACAAAATTAGAGTCTACTTACAACAAGGTAGCTAGATTTGCTGCTCAACAAACCTACAAATCCCATCACTGCCTCTCTCTAAACCACCTAAACTGGCTTGAACTATCCCACCTACTTCTCCTCTCTCAGCTCCAGATCATCCACTCTATCCTATTCCAGTCTTCCTACTGTCAGGCTGTATCCTCCGTCATCTCCCACTATTCTCCTACTAGACCTCCCCGGAGCTCTACCCAAGACCAAATCTACATGTAACATATATGGCTACCATCCTTCCATTGCTTGGAATAAACTCCCACTTTAAATTAATAACTTTGCACATCCTAGACGATTTAGTGCAGCCATCAAAGAGAATCTTAAATGTCACTGGACTTGCCACTATACTCACCCCCCTGAACATTTCCCCCGATCCAAATGACAATCAACCTCCTACTTGCCACAAGCACACTCTATCCTTTTCTTAACTAATCCCTCAACTGTCTTCTTACCCTAATCTGTTAACACCTTACAGTAACATTCAATAATACATGTCCTGCCTAACTGCAACTTTCACTATGAGTTGGCATGCATTAAATAACTTCCTAAGTAAATACATCTATTTCTCATAAGACATAGTACTAAAATCTAGTTTGTGTATAGTATTAATTATCTATTATCTCTTGTTTTTAATTGCTTTTGTCATATGATAATTGCACAATATATAGCACTTTTCTCCCTGGGCCTCCACTGAAAAAAGGGCTCTTCAGCTCAGTTGGACATACCCGGTCAACAAATGTAAAATAAATAAAATAAAGGTTTCTAAAATACAACTGTAAAACAATAGCTACACATCAACCTCCTATAGTAAACTGTCCTTGGTATATGCCTGAGCAAGCTGTCGAGTAAAACACTAAGATAATTTAATGATAATGTGCAGGTTTGTAAGCGAGAATTCTCAAAATGACACAAAGAAGTCTTCTGCCACCTTCCTAGAACACACTGTTCATTCCTGTGTCTTGTCAGTCGGTGAATCAGCAGTGGACAGTGGCATCTTTCTTCCAGTGTGAGAACCCATCATGGATAGATATCCCTGAGTGTCTTTTAGTAGCAGTGTAGCAGTGCAACAACACACATAGCAAAATTTGTCAACAGTTCAGAACTCTGACAATCCCTAGCTCTACATTAGTGTACCCAGTCCCACAGAATACAGGGACATGGCAAACTTCCATGATGTCCAACTGGATAGGGAAACAAAATTCATAATGATCTGTAATGCCCTGTCATTTTCAAACATTACAAATATTTGTATGATTGATTTTATTGTGCTTTAGACTTTGGGTCCCAACCTGTTCCTTTTTTTGTAGGACAACTCATATTTGGGCAGTTGTGTCCTGCTAAAAATGACAACAAATGTTACTTAAGTTGTATTTTAAACACCTTAATATTACACAAAACAATATAAATGGCTACAGCTCTTCAAGATTGAGCTTTTATGTATGCAAAAAAGTGAAATCCAGTCCATTGCACTAGATGTGGGGATGGTTTGTTCTACAAAATCTCTCTTTTCCATTAAAAGTGTTTCACTTTGGATATTTGAAAAGGTAACAAACTTATTTATACTTTCAGTCTCAAATATGATTATATGCCAGACATTTTTCTCACTTGCCACACAATGAGTCAAACGTTTTGGAGTATGGGTAACAATTATGAACACTGTAGAAAGACTAGACACATATACAGCAGAGTCCTTGCAAGACAGGAAGGGCATTATATGAGCCTAAGAGGTAGTGACATGAGACTACAGGGGACAGAACTAGCATAAAAGGATTGAGAAAGTAGACAGGAATGAGAAGGAATTTACAACTTTCACTAGTGTGAATCTGTTTGTGCTACTGCCAGTGGAAAACAAAAAGCATGCAATAAGGAGAAGGTCTGATAAAGTAGAAGAGAGAAAAAAAATAAAATGATGGAAACTTGATTGATTTGACATTAATGCCTGATTTGTGGAAGTATAGCCTCCCTGGTCTTATTCTCTACTCCTGGCTAAGCAGCAGTTACACTGCTTGCCACCATTGCTGCATTGTGTCCTTTCCCTCAGCAGTTGTAATGACTGGTTCTTTATACTACTGAGACCCATATAAACTGTATTGTGATCCTTGTCTGTAGTCAATCCTCTGAACAGCAGGAGGTATTTGGCTGACAGGAAGGGCATTATATGAGCCTAAGAGGTAGTGACATGAGACTACAGGGGACAGAACTAGCATAAAAGGATTGAGAAAGTAGACAGGAATGAGAAGGAATTTACAACTTTCACTAGTGTGAATCTGTTTGTGCTACTGCCAGTGGAAAACAAAAAGCATGCAATAAGGAGAAGGTCTGATAAAGTAGAAGAGAAAAAAAAAATAAAATGATGGAAACTTGATTGATTTGACATTAATGCCTGATTTGTGGAAGTATAGCCTCCCTGGTCTTATTCTCTACTCCTGGCTAAGCAGCAGTTACACTGCTTGCCACCATTGCTGCATTGTGTCCTTTCCCTCAGCAGTTGTAATGACTGGTTCTTTATACTACTGAGACCCATATAAACTGTATTGTGATCCTTGTCTGTAGTCAATCCTCTGAACAGCAGGAGGTATTTGGCTGACAAGAGACAAAGAAATGAATAAAAGATAATATATGTTTTAGGAGAACTAGAAGTAAACCTCTAAATGAATAAAACTCAAATGGGAAGCTGCTGTATGACTATAATTCAAAGTCAAGAGTTTTGGTTGTTGATGTAGTCTACCTTACTGGCCAATAAATACTTAGTGGGCAAGGTTTCAACTCACTTATTCTATTTCACCAGTATGAAGTGTAGTGAGTGGACTTTACCAAGCAAAGTCACAATCACACTGGCTATCACTCTTCGTGGTGCTTTCACTTTACTCCACAGCTGTAAGACAGTAAAGTCTAAGTTAAGGGTGTGGGAATGTGAAGGGCTTATATGCCCTGCAAAAAGTACTTTTATGAATTTATTTATTTATTTATCCCCTCATTGGAGTATGACCCTGGTAAGATGAATCTGAAGAGCTGTATTCTTGTTAATCTGTGACATATAGAACTAAGGAGTCACATCCATGGTGGGTATTTTCTAGTAACTGGAGGCTTTACATTTGCAGCTTTGATTAGTTAGGACTTCTAGACTGAAAGTGTACATTTCTAATTTGAGATTGTATTATAGATTGACCTTTTTGGTCATTCACTCATTCACTGTGTTCCCTCAGCTTGCTCTATTAATGCCAGCCCACATCTGATGAAGTGTGTTTTAAACGAAAACGTAATGAGAACATTTATGGTTTATTTTTGTGCTTAATAAAGTCTTGAGAAGAATTCCAGGCTGTTAGGGGCTTTATTGTTTTTGCCGTGGAAGCTTCTTATTTGGTTTATTGGTACTTGTTTTGAAGCCGTGTGGATTTTACTTTGTTTGTAATTTGAGATTGTATTATAGATTGACCTTTTTGTTAAAAGTTAAGTTAGGGGAGCATATCGGAGGGAACCATCCAGGAGTACTGGTTGGTGTCTCTGATATTGTTATGAGTCTGCTTGTAACTTACACCACCCAATTAATGTTCTTGGCAAAAAGAAAAAAAAAAAACAGAGAAAGTAATATATATATATATATATATATACATATATATATATATATATATATATATATATATATATATATGTATATGTATGTGTGTGTGTGTATATATAACTTGCTAATTTGTTGATATAAAAGCTAGACATCATTTTAGACCATTCGTTTTTTTAAATCATCTGAAAAAGAGTGCACGTGCATGATTTTTTTCATGTCCAGTGCTGCTATAAGTGATAAGGCAACGAGAATTCAAAGCATCTGTACTGCAACTCACCTTCTGTGCAGAATTTCAACATTTTCTAAAAGGCATCCCCCCCTCAAAAAAAACAAAAACTTCCATAAACTTAATGATCCCTCAAAAGCAAATACGTAATTCCATTTCTGAGATGCAGAAGCAGAACATGGAAGGTGAAATGTGAGGGTATTATTATGACACCAACTGAGCAGCAAAACAATTAACTGTGATTTAACTGTGTCACCGCTGCATAATTTAGAAATCCATTATCTGCCTGTGTTTAGCTTCATGGATAGCAGGTAGTAAAAGTAAAGGTACCCTTCATATGGCGAGCAATCCCGTGGTTTTATAATTGTTTCTATTCAAACTATGGCTTGCACATGGAGGAAAAGTTTCTGGTTTGGTTTAACGAGTTCCATAACAAAATGAACAGCATGCTTAAATGATTTTGGTTTCAATTTCAAATGATTTACTGGCTGTAAAAAGACAATAACTCCTTAAAGTAGAAATTAGATACCATAACATTGCAAACACTGGAATATAAATTTAAAATGAATTGGGTAACTTACAAGCATGCGCAATTATTGATGAAGTTTAAAAAAAAAAGAAAAATGGAAGGCAAATACACTCTGCAAAATTAAGTGACCTAAAGGTCAGTTCTTGATATTACAATCTGCTCTTTCCTTGGACCGAACTGAACTGCAGTTCAGAATGTTGTATAAAATTTTGGCTCATTTGTCACAGCATATCAGATGCACTAAGGAATAATACATTAACACATTCATTCCCTAATAACACACATAATGTAATTTGCCATAAATTAGCTATAACTGTGGATGCAAACAACTCAAGACTGTCAGTAGAAAGTATACTTTCTTTGATAGTACAGTCTTTGTCTCTTGTCATTATTTTTATCAATATTTCAAACTCTGATGAAGTCTCATTAGTGACAAGAAATTAATACACTAACTTTACTGCTGATTAAAATGCTCTTAGAGCTGAGGGTCTTGTGATGTTTGTCTTCTTTTCTTTTTCATTTGATGTGGTACTGCAAATAGTGCAGTGTCATTTCTTTAATTTTAAGGACTGTCTTACAGAGGACTCAGGACTAGTTATATGCATTTATTGAGACTTACAATTTCAAGCCACATTTTAATCATAACTAGATTTATTTTATAGCATTTTTCTGATGATAGGGTGAGTATGTCAATAACGCCTACACACAGAGCAACCATAAACAAAATAGATACAATCTGCTCAGCATTAGTGCCCTCTATCAATAAATAGGTCCAGAAGTTCATAGTTTCATACGTTTATACATGGCTAATGACCCCTAGGGTCTTTACAAACCCAGACATGCAATCCATGGACACTTAGATGGTGGGGTATGGTAGTAAGGAGGTAGTTAAGGGCAATGTGTGAGGGAGAGTATGTTAGTTGGGGATTAATTTCTTTATTTTTGACCTCTGTCCATCAGAGACATAGGAGGTCAGTCTAGGGGTGAATTTGCGATTTCCCATCTATTCAAAAAGGTTTCTTTTGAACAGTGTCAAGGACGAACTCTGCTCCACGTAGATGAGGAGTTTATGACATAGTGTGGGGATCCTTTGAGGCACATATCTGTCCCTCCAGCAGGTTCTATTTATGATGCAGACAAAATTCCGGTCCTTGGATCTAGTGTTTCTGGTGTTTGTCTTGCGGATGTGCAAGAAATCCATCAGAGATGGGTTTGAAGGCACCTTATATGCCAGACATAGATCACCTCTCAGTAACCTGTAGGAGACTGAGTTCAGAGATAAGACCTTAAGGTGATCTGTGTAGGACACAGGATATTCATACCTGGATTCTCCTGCTGGGGAACCTATGAAGGTGTTCCAACTGTTGCAAGTGCCTGGTTAGGTACATGGTAAAGGGGGCATTGTACTCGATGATGGGTCTGATAAGGGATGAGTAGAGTGGTACTATTACTTCCTTCGACCATATTCTTGCTTATGAGTTGGGTGACATAGGATGTCTTTCTTACTGTCTTGGCTATGTGTTGGTCGAATGCCAGATTATTATATGTATGTAAACTGAGTTCAATCCAACAAGTAGTGGATGTTTTTAGAGATTATGAGTATAATTGGATAGCATTGTAAGATGTCAAGTTAAATAATTTGAGTTGATTGATTGACTTTATATATATATATATATATATATATATATATATATATATATATAGGTATGTAAGCCAGTGTTTTATGTAAAGGTCTGATGAAGTGGTGTGAGAAGCACTGCAAAAGTGCCTACTGACAATAAAAGCTTGTTTTTATCATAAACTGCATTTCCTTCAGCCACAGCTTTCGATTGTTGATAGACTTTGTGACAGTATTTTCTTGACTTTGGAATATCTAACAATTCATTAATACCAACCTTAACCTTAAAGAATTTTTTTTTTGAATGCCAGATTACTGTCCCTAAATATTAGTTCAACTCTTTGGAGTGTTTTATTGATGAAATAGTTAGTTTGGGTGGACGCTTTCCCAAAGGGCACTATAATGCATTTCTTTGAATTGAGTTTTAATCTGTGGCTTTTGCACCAGTCAATTGTTTGTGTTATACCCTCTTGTAGAATGTTGGTGTCATGGGGGAATCTATGATAGCTCTTAATTTGCAGTCATCTGTGAACTTGGTGAGCCAAAGGCCTTTGACATTAGCCTTGACTGCTGAGAAGTGGATGCCAAACAGGAGTGGTCCCAGCATGGAGCCCTGGGATACTCTGCTAGAGACTGGACTCTTGATGGAGGTGGTCTCACAGATCCTGGCTTTCTGGGTCCTATCTGTGAGTAAGCTGGCAATCCAGTGAGTTATGTAGGAATTTATGGCGAGTTCTGAGAGTTTGTCAACAATACCTGAGTGAGGTATTGCATGGAATGCCTTGGCCAGATCAAGGTTGGTGGTATGCTCCATATTCCCCCTCATCCATAGCCATGGTGACCCCTTTGAAGAAGTTTTCCAGATTAAGTAGGTAACACCTTTCCTTAAAAAAGCCAAACTGGACTAGGTCCAGTGTCTGTAGGTTGTCAATGTCCTTGCTGTAATAATTAGTTCCATACAGAGCAACAATTCCTAGTCAAACACTTTTTACAAGTGTACAAAACAAAACTCTGAAATTCATGACTAAACTGTCGGAATAACTGCATAGGAAATAATTGAGAAGCAAATGAGGAAAACATTTGCATAATATAAAACTCAAAAATTAGCATGACGGTAAAAAAGCAAAAACAGGAAAAATAACGTATGAATGAAAATGAAAAGCATATTGAAAATTGAGTTCCTATTATTCTGTCAGACAAATGTGTTCCCATTAAAATGCTGAGAACCACATTTGTGGTTTTTGAAATACTGACACTAAATGTGAAAAGCCATGACTGCATGTAAAATCTGACATGATGGCATCTCATAATCTACCTCCAAACTCCAAGATACAGCAGTCTCAAAGTCAATACATTTAAATAGCAGAAATGCAGAGAGCACAATCCCTTCACATCAGAAAAAGCAACTTCCATATAGAACATGGCAAGGGAACTATAAAGATCATCAGAATTCACTAAAGAGTTAAAACATTCAGTATACAATTGTCATAGTTAACTAAATGTAATTACAAATATTACTGATAAGACAAAGAACCTAAAACAACAAACTAAAAACACAAGCCTTAAAAAAATAAGAAAGAAATAAAGAAAAAAGCAAACACAAACAACAAGAACATATGACAATATTAGACAGTAATCATGGGGATGCCTAACCATATAAATTTTAAAGAAGATGCCCGTAAAAATTCTTGCCACCCTTTTCAACCTCCTAATAGTGCTGACTTCCCAAATGTAGACAAACCATTCATGATAACCTTAGGGTAAATTTGTGTTTATCAATCCCATCAAAAATAGTAGTCTTAAAGTTAGCCAAGGCAGTACTTTGTTTGACCTGCATTGGTAACTTATTCCATAGACTGGGGATTCATTGAGTTAGGAGGCTTGCCCCCAGGGAGTCTAGTTTTGTTGCTGTAGATTTAGGCCCCTACTGCAGTTATTTATACAGTAGCTGTGAAACAGGAGGTTAAATAGGATTGAGCCTTTCATGGCTTTCGGGTATAAGGAGAGTTGTGCTAATCAATCAGGATCTTTCATGAACTGATGAGCTCTAATTCCATTTGAGTGATACTCATGGATTTGCATATACCACGGGGTCATTGTATTCAGCAATGGGTCTGATATGGGAAGAGTACAGAGGTATGGTGACTTTCATGTATCTTATCGATATTCTCTTGAAAATTAACAGGGCTGGACAGAAGGAATTCTTGACTATGGTATAAGTATGATGTCTGAATGAGAGTGAGATTTGTCCACATAAATACCAATTGTGCCCATGTCAGTCTAAATAGGTGTCTCATTTATAACATAAGAGGTGGGAACAGTTTTTTATTTTTGCTGAATGCTACTCTTCTGTACCAGCATGTCATCCATTTCCAAGCTCCATCCTGTCAGTGAACCTGTATTGAGTGTAGCAATTCTTACTTCATGTTTGGCAGGTTGATTGGTTTTACATCCAACTTTCTCTCAACAGAGCTGTCCCAGCTAACACCGGCAAGGCAACTGGACACCAACCGGCTAGTAGTTTATTGACTCAGGGATGCTGAGCTTTATGATGGGCACACACTGGCCAATGGAGGCACATACAACCCTCCCACCATTAGCATGGGTCCCTGGTGTAGGTGTGAGTAGGCCGGGTCTTCAACCCACTTATCACTCGTAACTACCCATGCCCATTTGGCGACATTAGTCAACATGACTGAATCACCTAGGGCAGGCGTCTGCAGCCTTCACTATCAAAAGAGCCATTTTTGACTCCTCTCCCACCAAATAAAATGTATTGGGAGCCACAAAACCTATTTGACCCCTAAAATGAAGATAACACAGCATATAAAATTTTATATATAATTATTATACTAAATATAAAAGAACTAAGTTTATAAGAGCAATATTAAAATCATTCCTGCTTTTATTCCTTTGTTGGGATTGCTCGATCTCTCTCAGTATGTGTTTGTGTGTGTCTTATCTTTCGACTTCTTAGAACAAGGAATCTGGACAAAGCCATAAATAATGGGACACAAAGGCCCAAAAATACTGACACTTTTTAAATATTGCTCTTTCAAACTTGGAAGATTGATAGAATAGGAGATTTTGCTTTTGCATTAATTTTTTGAAGGGTATGAAGACTGAAACTCAAATGTATGTCTATTTTTTCTGACTTTAGCCCTCAAGGATTTGCCAGAAAACCAGAATTTTATGAGAAACAGACCAAAAATATGAGTCAAAAGTCAGGACATTCTGCAAAAATCTCCACGGTCGAGAGGTAATTGTGTGTGTGTGTGTGTGTGTGTGTGTGTGGAAAATGCATGTTAACAGAAACCGTGTTATTCTAGCAAGTTTCTAAGTTTATAAGAGCAATATTTAAAGTCTGTCCCTGTTTTTCTTCCTTTGTTCCCCTTTGTGGCTCTGTCCAGATTTCTTTTAGTAAGACTTTGAGAGGTATGAAAACCTTCCAAGAGATGCTGCTGCTGCCAGGGGATCACTCGATCACTCACTGTGTGTGTGTGTTGTGCGGCAGAGTGGTTATTTTTCATAGCTATGTGGAACCACTGCAGAGGGGTAGAAGAGCCACATGTGGCTTCAGAGCTCTAGATTGCAGACCCCTGACCTAAAGCTATGTTTTACACCATTGAGTGACTAGCCCTGCCACAGAGCGCGGTCTGTGATCCGTTTTCTCCTATCTTGAGGATACTGCTCACCACAGTAGATGCCCAAAGCGGTTGGTCTATGCAACTCTTCCCCTATAGGGCATCATGTAGAGTCTGTGCTGCTGGTCACAGCCACATTCATTGGTGAGTTTGAGGTCGAAGCACTTTTCAGAAGTGGGAGGAACACACAAAGACACAGGGAGAATATGCAAACTCCAAACAGGCATTGGCCAGAGGTCAGGATTAAACCACGATGTGGCATTACAGGCAGACTGAGCAAGAACTTCAGCAAAGGATAGGGGAATGCAATGCAAAACTAAATGCTCATGGGATGACACTAAGTACAGATTAGAAAGTGGTAATGGCAGCAAATTGGGGAAATCAGAAGAAGCTAACAATTGAGAAAGAAGTGATGATAGTGGAATAGGTTAATATCTTCAAGTATCTGGGAGGGGTGGCTGAGGGAAAGGGAAGTCTGAATGAAGAGGTCAAAGCTAAAATCAGAGGGGCTGCAGCCAGTTGGCATAAAGTGTCAGGCATAGTGGAAACAGAAAAGTAATGTGTACAAAATAGGTGCGACCAGTACCTATGTATGGTACAGAAACCCAAGCAGAGCAGATGAGAAAGCTAGAGGTGACAGAAATGAAATGCCTGAGATGGGTGGTAGGATGCACACTGTGGGATGGATGAAGAAATGAGGACATTAGAGCAGAAGACAAAGTAGCTCCATTTGCAGAAAAGATCATAGGTTCATAGGTGTTTACTAAGCTAATGACCATAAGGGTCTTTTTAAGCCTAGCTATGCATAACAAATCTCTGACAAGTTCTGGCACCTTTGATAAGTGTAAGCAGGAGCATGGGAGATGAAACATTTACAAGCAGGGGCCTGGGAGATGAGCCATTTACCGGTTGCCTGTATCCATTAGAGACATAGGTGCTACCCATGTATATATTTCCTGTTCCACATCCAATTGTCCAAATTACACTTGAATTGGGTTAGGGAGGAACAGATCATGGTAGCTCAGACACATGTGCAGAAAAGCAGAAAACAATCTGGTGAAGAAGTTTTGGGGTAGACAGGAAGAAGGAAAGAGGAAACAAGATCATACAGCAAAGAGGTGGATGGAATATGTGAGAGAAGATCTGCAACAGTCAGGCATGAGTGTCAAAGAAGGCAGGAGTGTAGCAATGAATCAAGAGAGATGGCAACAGTTAACACGACACCCTGACCCCATGTAGAAAATGCGAAAAATGTGGTTGTTGATGATGATGAATGCTGCTATATTACACATTTTGCATTTATCTGGAGACCATTTTTAGTACACCAGGTATGTGCATGTTCCATCCTTGCTGGAAAAGTTTAGAATTGGTAGGTGAGCATATAATAGTGTCCAGCTTGCAGCTATCATCAAACTTGGTGAAAAGCACTTCTGAGATATTAAAGTGGATGTGAAAATAAATGATGAAAAGAAGATGGCACAGTATGGTACTTTCAGAGAAGATACCAGAAAGTTGTACAATTTCGGACATTTTCATATGTTTATAGGTGTATATTAGGCTAACGACCTCTAGGGCCCTTATAAGCCTAGCCATGCAATCCAAATGTGATCCACAAATTTGATTTATATAGGTGTGATTTATTGATTGCCTCTGTCCAGCAGAGACGTAGTTGCCAGTCTAGGGGTGAATTTCTGATTACTCATGATTTCCTCTGTCCAGCACAGATAGTTGCCATTTTGGGGGGAATTTCATTTTACTCATCCATTGGTTCAGGTTGCATTTAAATAGGGTAAGGGAGGAACTCTTCTTCAGATGGATGGGGAGCCTGTTCCAGAGAATGGGAATTATCCGAGAAACATATCTGTCTCTCCAACAAGTGCTATTTATGTTGTAAGCAAAATTTAGGTCTTTTAATCTAATAGTTGTGATGCTGCTTGTTTTGCAGATCTGCAAAAGGTTCATCAAAACAGGGTCCATGGATGCCTTATATACCAGGCAAAGATCACATCTCAGACGTCTGCATGATACCAAGTAAAACGATAGTGCTTAAAGACGATCAATGTAGGGCATTGTGTTTACTCCCTGTATTCTTTTTGTGAAGAACCTTTGTGAATGTTCCAGTTGCAGCTTATGTCTGGTCAAGTACATACTGAAGGTGACATTATACTCTATAATGGACTTCATGAGGGCCAAATAGAGGTACGATGACCTCTCTGGACCTAGATGCCATACCCATACTTATAAGTTGAGCAACATAGAAGTATTTTCTTACTACCTTGGACACATGCTGGTCAGTGGCTAGGTTACTATTTACAAATTCCCAGATTCCTGACTACTGAATCAACTTTTAGGGTTTTTTTTATAGATGACTTAGTTACCTGGGGTGGCCAACTTCCTAAAAAGTACTATAATACATTTCTTGGCATTGAGATGTAAGCCATGGTTTTGGCACCAAGTGTTTGTCTGTGTTTTACCTTCCTGAAGGGTATTTTTATCGTGGTGGGATTTCATGACTGCTCTCAGTTTGCATTCATCTGTGAACTTGGTCAGTCAGAGGCCTTTGACATTGACTTTGACCTCTGAACAGAAGATGCCAGAGAGGAGTGGGCCCAGCACAGAGTTCTGGTGACCGGTCTCTTTGTTGAGGTGGCCTCACCAATTCTAACCTCTTGGGTTCTATCCATGAGGCAGCTAGCTATCCAGCATGTTATAATGGGGTTTATGCCTTGTTATGTAAGTCTATTAACAATGACCCAGTTGGATATTGTGTCAAATGCTTTAGCCAGATGTAGGTAGGCAGTGTGCACTTCTTTCCCATCATCCGTTGCATTAGTGTTATTTTCAAAGAAGTCCAACAGGTTCAGTAAGCATGACCTTCCTCTGACAAAGCTAAACAGGCATGGATCCAATGTCTGGAGGTCTCCTATATCCTTGTTGATAATTTCCGTGGTAATTCTTTCCATGGTTTTGCAAATAAGCCTATCCAGACTAATGGGTATGTAGTTTCCAGGATCTGTTGGAGGTCCTCACTAATGAAGGGGTGTGACGGTCTCAGTACTCCATTCTTGTGGCACAAAGCCTATTTTAAGACTACAGTTAAATAGTGACTCTAGGGGGCCTGATAACTTATATTTGTGACTGTTCAGGAGGCATCCAGGGATGTTATCAAGGCCCACTGAGGCTGTGTTTTTGGCTTTAGTGTGTGTATCTAGTACATGCTCCCAAGTTATAGTTGGAAGGGTCATGTTTGAGGGTATTTATTGGCAGATGGTTGAGGTAAGAGGAGGTTAAAGTTGGCACTGAATTTGTCCACTAGCAGGTTTGCTATATCATTAGGCTCGGTGAATGTGCACCATTAACCACCAGTTTAGCACACTGCTGTGTGCTGCCCTTGAGGTTTCTGACAGCTGCTGATGGCCTTATGGTTATTTTTCACCTGGAAGGTTATCTTAACCTCAACATTGGCTTTGTTTGACCTAATTAGCCCTTTTAATTGCCCATTTAGTTTGATGAGAGAGGTTTTATCTTTATAGGGATTACCTCCCTGATTTTTGCCATATTTTTTTTTTTTTTTTGCTGTACATCCTGTTTAATTTTTTGATGCCACCAGGACAGTTTATTTCTGGGACTAGTTCGGAATTACTTCTGGTAGGTACAATTGCCATTGACATGGTTATACAGAGTTCCTGAGAGCAGTTCAGTGTGGCTGCTGTGCTCTTGGAGTTCGGACGGCCATTGAATTTTAACAAACCATCACTTAATAAAAAGTAGTTTGCCTTGGAATAGGTCTTTACTCTTATTGGTTTTACTGGGGTTACACAGTTGATTGTGGTTTTGGAGGAGAAAGCTTTATGTTTGGACCTTACCATGTAGGAGGAGACATTGTGGGTGGGGGGGGTGCAGCATTCTCCTATATTTGTTAGTGCGAGGTCCAGTATGTTGGAGCCACTAGTGGCCATATTCACTTTTTGGTCATGAAGTCCAGGAATCTCTGTGTCTGCAGATTTGAGACCATGTAGGATTTCCAGTCTATAGGGCAGTAATTAAAGTCTCCCATGGCTAGGTTGTTAGGCTGGATGGTAAGTGTCTCCAGTTGGCCCCAATATGCATTGTGAGCTTCTTGAGACATGGAGGGTGACCTGTAGCTGGCTTGGATGTGGTATGGCATTTTTTTCTATGGTGATCTGCTTGTGAAGGAACTTCAGCATGTCATCCTTTCTGACCAACCTAGAGGTATACTTGTTACTGATGTATATTGAGACACCTCCACCTTTAGCTTTTGCCTGTGCAGCTATTGGTCTAAAGGTGTGGAAGGCACTGAAACCTTGCACTGCCGGGATACTGTCTGAAGCTTTAAACCATGTCATGGAAACTTTACAGATTTCTATATTCTCGAGTGTGAGGAGGGTTTGGAGGGAATGCTGTTTTTTATTTAGGCTCCTGACATTGAGCAGTAACACCCAAAGGTTTTGTTCAGTTGATTTTGCTATGTTGGTAGGTTTGACAATTTGGCATTGCCTCAAAAAGGCACTATGGGGGTGGATAAAGGTTTAGCCAGTATTCTAAAGCCTAGAAGGGACAAGTGTAGACTATTATTGGCAAAACAATGTATTCTGATAACTATGTTCTCACAAGCTGACCAATGTTGGATCCCCTCAGAATGACACCAGAAAGACAGCCAATTGTTAAAATCAATCATCTTTTCTTCATATTGTGGCATTACCCTCACTGACGGTAATATGCCGCTCAATGCTTGTGTTGTATATCCAGTTTACAATCTAGTAGGTAATGTAGGAGTTTACTTTAAGTTCATCTATATTTTCATTAATACCAGCATGAGGCATAGTGTAAAAAGCCTTGTCCAGGTCTTCCTTCACAAAACTGAACTGACTGAGGTCTAGACCATTTAAGTTGCCTATGTGCAAATTAATGAGTTCTGCTATGGTGGTATTCAGAGTCATTGTGCTTATGCATAGTGGGAATTTGTGCTGGCTATTCCTAATCACAGCTTTGGTGAAATTCATAGATAGCTGTGCCTAAAAGCAGCAGTTCATAGGTGTTTACTAGGCTAATGACCACAAGGGCCTTTTTAAGCCTAGCCATGTATCCCAAATCTTTGACAAGTTCTGATACCCTTGATAAGTGTAAGCATGGGCCTCGGAGATGAACTATTTACAGGTTACCTGTTTGCATTAGAGACATAGGTGCTAAACCATGGATTAATTTCCAGTTTCCCATCCAGTTGTCCAAGTTGCAGTTGAATTAGATTAGGGAGGAACTCTGCTTCACATGGATGGGGAAGCCTGTTCCATAGACGGGGTAGTCTCTGGGATACATAACTATCTCTTCACCAGGTCCTATTTATATCACAGGCAAGGTTTAAGTCTTTAGAACATGTAATTCTGGTACTGTTTGTTTTGTGGATATACAGGAGGTCAACCAGAGTGGGGTCTGACAATGCCCTGTATGCCAGGCATAGATCTCCCTCAAAAGCCTGTAGGAGACAGAATACAGGGATAGGGCCTTGCGGCAGTCTGCAAAGGACATATTACTTACGCCCTGCATTCTTTTAGTGAGGAACCTCTGTGGATGTTCCAGTTGTTGGATATGCCTGGTTAGGTACATACCAAAGGGGGCATTGTGCACAGTGATAGGTCTGATGAATGCCAAGTACAGTGGAACAATGACTTCTTGGACTTAGATGCCATACCTTTGTTTATAAGTTGTGCAATGTAGAATGATTTCCTCTCCACTGTAGGCATGTGATGATCAAAGGCTAGATTACTATCTATGTGTGTCCCTAAGTCCCTGAATACTGGGTCAACTCTAAGGGGTGTGTTGTCAGTATGATAGTTACCAGGGATGGATGACTTCCCAAAGGCTACTATTATGCATTTCTTCGCATCTAGTTTTAGTCTATGACTCTGACGCCAGTTGTTCGCCTGTGTCAGCCTCTCCTGGAAAACATTTGTGTTAGTGTGAGATTCAATGACAGCTCCTAATTTGCAATCATCTGCAAATTTAGTCAGCCAGAGACCACTAACATTGGACTTGACTTCTGAGAAGTAAATGCCAAAAAGGAGCAGTCCAAGGACTGATTCCTGAGGGACTCCACTTGTGACTGGCCTCTTTGTAGAGGTGGACTCCCCAAACTTAACTTCCTGGGTCCTGTCTGTGAGCCAGTTGGCTATTTACCGGGTGATATATGGGTTTGTACCTAACCTCTTGAGGTTGTCAACAATGCCCGAGTGAGATATTGTGTCAAATGCCTTGGCCAGGTCAAGGTAGGTAGTGTGAATGATTTTGCCCTCATCCATTGCTTTGGTGACCTTCTCAAAGAAGTCCACCAGGTTGAGTAGGCATGATCTGCCCTTGACAAAACCAAACTGGGTTGTATCCAGTCAAAAGACACTTGTGAAAAACCACTGAAAGTAACAAAAGAACAGCCGAGTAGTGCTAAAAAACTGTATAGTGTGGATGAACGAAAGCGCTTTCAATAAAGAACTGGGATTTTTTTAGAACTCCTCGGCTGTTCTTTTGTTACGTTCAGTGGGTTGTATCCAGTGTCTGGAGGTTTACTATATCTCTATTGATCATCTCCATGATAATTCTTTCCTTTACATATAAGACTAGTGAGACGTATGGGGCTGTAGTTTCCAGGGTCTGTAAATGGCCCATCTTTGTGCAGAGGGATGACTGTTGCCTTTCTCCATTCATGAGGTATGAAGCCTGTTTGGAGGCTACAGTTAAATAGTAATTCCAGAGGCCCTGATTGGTCATGTTTCATGCTATTTAGAACACATCCTGGGATATTGTCTGGGCCCATTGATTCAGTGTTCTTTGTCTTAGAGAAAGCATTAAGGACCTGTTCCCTAGTGATAGCAGGGGGAGTTATATTTGATGATATTTCCTGAGTGAAGGTTGGGGGGGGGGGGGGAGAAAAGTTGGAGCTGAATTTATCAGCCAGGAGGTTTGCTATATCTTCTGGCTCAGTATAGGTGGCTCCATTTACAATGAGCTCTGCACACAATTTTGTATTGCCTTTGAGGGTGAGGACATAGCTAAATAATGCTTTGTGGTTGTCCTTGGCCTGAGAGTCCAAACTTACCTCAAATTTGGCTTTAGTAGACCTTACTTGTTCTCTGAGTTGTTTGTTTAGTTTAATGAGAGTGCTTTTATCCTGCTGAGTGCTGCATCTCCTAATTTTTGCCATGATTTTCTTCCTCCTGTTATACATCTGAATGATTTTCTGATTACACCAGTGTGGCTTGTTTTTTGAGTTAGTTCTGTACTTCTTCCTGGTAGGTAAAGCTGCCTCTATGCAGCTACTAACATTCTTGTATAGGGTTTCTGAGGACAGTTCTACTTAGGCAGAAGTGTTCTCAGGGTTTATAGGGGCCCGACATTTTGCCAGGGTCTCACTTAATAGCAGGAGGTTAGCCTTAGAATAGTTCCTGAATATTTCCGGTTTAGCTGGGGGTCCAGATTTTATTTTTACTTCAGAGGAGACCATTTTGTGGTCTGACCTTACCAGGGAAGGTATTACAGTAGGAGGTGTGCAGCACCCTCTCAAATTAGTGAGGACCAGATCCATTATAGTTGCACCCTGGTTGGTGTATTGACTATCTGGTCCAGGGAGTTTATGTTTACAAAATCCAGGAATCTCTGTGCGTGTATGTTTGATGTTGTGTAGGTTTCCCAGTTAATAGTGGGGTAATTGGAGTCACCCATGAATATGGTATTGGGTTGGATGGTTAGTGCTTCTAATAAGTTTAAATACATGACATGGGTTTCCTGGGTCATAGAGAAGGACCTATAGCTTTCAAGGAATTGGTACTGGATTTTACCTATGATGATAGTTTGGAAGAGCTTATGCAAATCGTGAAGTAATGGCATGTAACTGAAGATTGGGTGAACATTTTGTGATGATCTTACATAAATGAGGTACTTTTCCAGACTCTCTAAGATTCATAATTGCTTTTCCATGCTCATCAGTGCCATGTGCATGAATATGTCTTAGAAAAGGCGAAGCTGTGCCTTTCTATCTACTTTGCAATTGGAAAAATTGGTTACTTTAGCTAATAGCTCTGTCCATTTCTGCCATAAGTGGCATTGGCTGTAGTCACAGCAGTACATAGTAAAATCAGTTATTCACTACTCTTCCACACCACATGACTGCAGTTGCTGCAGTGGTCATAAGGTACTGATGTCCACACCTCTTTGAGGACTCCAGTGGCATACTTGCCAACATTAAAGTTTGGAAGGCTCACCACCAGTGCTGTTATGGCCAACTGCATTCTGCGTAGCTTTAACTTAATAAGGTTATATAAGCTGTCTCTATTGTTAATTATATAGGGACTGGAATATAAAATATAAAGACATTTTGTTGTGGAAAAATGAGATAGCTCTTTTCTTTCTGTCCATTCATGCTATGATTTTAATGGACAGATCTATAAGGTGTAATGCTCAGAGTTTGAGAAATGTGCTTCATTCCATGCTTTAGCTCTCACTTCCTGCTTTGGCCCCCTCTATCCCAAAGAGGGATTTGCCATATGACCTCAGAACATCCATAAGGTTGTGTCTCTCCTCCCAGCCTTGTATTAATACTTGCAGTAAATCTGGTCTATGATACATATTGTCTTGTGGAAGAAATAGTGACTGAAATGTGCTATTCAGCAGTAATTCTGAATAGTTGCTATTCATACTGTCCTTGTATATGTTGGCTGTGCGAATGCAGTGGGGAGGAGGTTACTATAATGTAATACATTACTTCAAGTCACCTTACATTTACCATTACATATCCTTTCCCAATTACTACTGATAACAGTGAGCATTAATTCCCTATGACATATGTAGGCAGTACTGAAAAATGGGACTTAACACATTCACAAGCATGTAATTGCTACACCAGTGATGGCAAACCTATGACACGCGTGTCAAAGAAAGGTGACACACCACAACGTTTTGGGTGACACCAGCGTTCACCAACATAAGTTACCAAAGAAACTGAATGAACAAAAATACAGGAAATATGTGACCCTGCACTTATTTGTTAAAACTCAGCAACAAAAAAGTAATTAATTGATGTTAAATGAAATGCACTGTGTTCCATGATTGGACTGTATTTTTTTTAAATAATTGAATATGTAAAGAATTCTCTTTTGTTCGTGGGGTGGGGGGGTGACATTTTCCAAACTTTTGACATGCCGAGCCCAAAAGTTTCGCCATCACTGTGCTACACTATGAAAATAGCAATATGCTGCAGGTCTTACTGGTAAATATGAATCTACCTCTCAACAGATCTTACTGAATTAAATCCAAGCATGCCTTTTCTGACTAATTTCTGATTATATCTGACCTTAACAAATCATTTTAGCTCAGTCATGGTTTTCGAGGACTGCTTGAGATGAGTGCAGCTCAACACAGCCAAAAATGGCTGGCTGAGTCCAGCTGGTGTAAGCTAGGGCTGTTTTACAAATTTCTTATGTAAATGAGGCTCAGGCACTCTGTGCTTTATGAACCACACAGTAGAATACATGTGTATTCCACCCTATAGGTGCAAATACATATGGATGTTCATAGGATCATAGGAGGTTACTAGGCTAATGACCCTAGGGCCCTTACAAACCTAGCCACATTCTACCCTTATTTCCATTATCAGCACCTATTGCCACTGTGCAAGAGAAGCACAGCTGGAACCCCCGGCGTGAATTTATGGTTACCCATCCAGTCGTCCAGATTGCATTTGAAGAGGGCCAATGAGGTGCTTTGTGGGAGTCTGTTCCAAAGGTGTGGTAACCTCTGTGAGATAAATCTGTCTCTACAGCAGGTTCTGTTGATGTCACATACCAGGTTAAAGCCATTAGAGCGAGTAACCCATGTACCATTTGACTTATGGATATGCAGCATTTCCAATAAAGCAGAGTCAAAGATTACCTTATATGCAAGGCAGAGATCACCTCCGAGTAGTCTGTATGAAACAGAATAAAGTGACAGTGTTTTCAGACAATCCTCATAGGACAGATGCTGAAGACCTTGAATTTTCCTCATGAGGAGCATTTTTGGTTCCTCCAATTGCTGCAGGTGCTTGGAAAGGTACATACCAAAAGGGGCATTGTACTCAATTATTGGCCTGATGAGGGAAGAGTACAGGGGGTTATAACTTTTGTTTCTGGAGGCAATGCCCTTACTTATGAGATGAGCAATATAGAATGTCCTTCTTATCACTGTGGAGACATGGTGATCAAAGGTAAGGTTGCTGTCAACCTGTGTGCTCAGACCTCTCACCACTGAGTGCATACTTAGGGTGTTGTTATTGATGTGGTAGTTAGCAAAACCATCACTCTTACTGAAAGGGATGATAATACATTTTTTTGCATTGAGTTTAAGGCCATGACTTTGGCACCATTCGTTTGTGTAAGACACTCTTGTAGGATGTTGACATCGATTGAAGATTCTATGACTGCTCCCAGTTTGCAGTCATCAGCAAACTTTGTTAGCCACAGACCTTCAGTTTTAGCTTCCACTTCTGTGAAATGGATTCCAAACAGTAGAGTTCCCAGAACTGATCCTTGTGGAACACCACTGGTTACAGTTCTGCTGTTTGAGGTGGATTCCCCTATTTTGACTATGTGGGTTCTATCAGTGAGCCAGTTAGCAACCCATCTAATGATATATGGGTTGATACTTAGCTGGGTGAGTTTTTCAATTATGCCTGAATGGGGGATAGTGTCAAAGGCCTTGGCTAAGTCTAGGTAGGCTGTATGCACAGATTTCCCCTCATCAAGGGCCTTGGTGACTGTCTTGAAGAAGTCCACCAGGTTTAACAGACAGGATCTCTCTTTGACAAATCCAGATTGAGTAGGATCAAGTGTTTGGAGGTTACTACTATCTTTGTTGATAAGGTCCATGATGATTCTCTCCATGGCCTTGCAGATAAGGCTAGTCAGGCTAATAGGTTTCTAGTTCCTGGGACCTGTGGAAGCACCACCTTTGTGCAAGGGGATGATGGTGGCCTTTTTCCATTCAGCTGGGATGAAGCCAGTGCTTAGACTATGATTGAAAAGAGTACCCAATGGTGTTACTAATTCTTGTTTGAGGCCATGTAGGACACAGCCTGTGATGTTATCAGGTCCCATGGATGCTGTGTTTTTGACCTTAGAGAGGGTGTTTACGACCTGCATTATAGCAACTTGTTCCTATATGTTACTATAATGCCTTTCCTCCCTTTCCTCCATGTTAAGCTGATTGTGATCTGTGATTCTGCTCTAGACATTTCTGTGTAGGGCTGCATTTTCCATAATCAATACTATCCGTTCATGCTTATCTATTTTACATATAGGTGTAGCGCTGCTCTTCGATGATTGCCCTTTCATATATCTGAACCATGGAATTATGAATACCACCCTAAACCTACATTAATGAAGTATGAAATTTAGGCGTGAACTATCTAAACAAATGTATCTTATCCAGTGAACTAACTGTACACGAAATGTAAATAAAGTATTTTACTCAGACATGTATAAAATAAACACATCCCCAACCCCATCCAAAAAATATAATACTACTTCTCACATCACAAAAAGTGGCTCACACACACACACACACACACACACACACACACACACACACACACACACACACACACACACACACATCAAGGTTTGCCACTGGAGGAAAACAGTTGTGTTAAAGCATATTCTCACATGCTTGCACACACACACACACACACACACACACACACACACACACACACACACACACACACACACACACACACACACACAATTTTATTTACAACCAAAAATGCAACAAAAATGCCCAACTATAACATAAAACTAACAATAACCACAGTATGCATGAAACCCATTAAGATATGTACAAACAGATAACATGTAACTAAACAAGACAAACTATAACACACACTCATACACAGATACAAGACAACCTTATACATAATACAATATTACTCTAATAATACACTGATACACAAGCAAAAAGACACATGCATACATACACACAAAGACAAAACCCACAACACACAAATCACAGCAACAAACAGATACAGATGCAAGCATCCTCCAAAAGCATGCATCATAGAATACAGTTTACATTAACTGATGCCTACATGTATGCCTATATCTACAGTTACACAGTAATATCCATATATAAAAATGTAAAAAAGTGAATAATAAAATGCTGAGTACACTGATAAATGAATAAAGTAATAAAATGTTACATACACATACGTACTGGCATAATAAAACCCAAGCATCCCAAATTCTATAAATAAATAAAACATCTCGAATATATTATAATAATAATAATACATATCCCATAACACTAAAATGCAATTAAGTCCATGCAAAAAATAAAGAAAAGAGACAAACATAAAAAGGATGTCCAGACATTCTCTTTGACTGAGAAAGATCCCCATTGCTCGCATAAATTGTCTAGTTCATTTTACATGACTATAAAAAAATTTGATTCAGATACAGATATGGGTTCAATGAAGATGATCTCATTATCAGCTTATTAGAATACAACTAAAAAAACCTCAGCTTTGGCCGGCTAAGAACTAGCTGTATTCAACTGGACGTATAAGAGAATTCAAGTACCTTTATCTGCACTTTTTTTCCCAAAAATACAGTATTTAAATTGATTTTAACTGTGTTGCAGGAATATTAACTGAACTGGAAGTTAGTCAGTGTTTGCTGAATTTAATTATTTGCTAGTAATTACAGGTGTGGGGGTAGCCACATTCTTTGATTTCCTGTCCTTGCCTATTTAAGTGGTACAGTGTGAAATATTTTCTGCTTAAAAACCTCAGCTTTGGCTGGCTAAGAACTAGCTGTATTCAACTAGACGTATAAGAGAATTTAAGTACCTTTATCTGCACTTTTTTTTTAAAAATACAGTATTTAAATTGATTTTAACTGTGTTGCAGGAATATTAACTGAACTGGAAGTTAGTCAGTGTTTGCTGAATTTTATTATTTGTTAGTAATTACAGGTGTGGGGGTAGCCACATTCTTTGATTTCCTGTCCTTGCCTATTTAAGTGGTACAGTGTGAAATATTTTCTGCTTAAAAACCTCAGCGTTGGCCGGCTAAGAACTAGCTGTCTTCAACTGGACGTATAAGAGAATTTAAGTACCTTTATCTGCACTTTTTTTCCCCACAAATACAGTATTTAAATTGATTTTAACTGTGTTGCAGGAATATTAACTGAACTGGAAGTTAGTCAGTGTTTGCTGAATTTTATTATTTGCTAGTAATTACAGGCGTGGGGGTAGCCACATTCTTTGATTTCCTGTCCTTGCCTATTTAAGTGGTACATTGTGAAATATTTTATGCTTAAAAATCTCAGCTTTGGCCGGCTAAGAACTAGCTGTATTCAACTGGACGTATAAGAGAATTTAAGTACCTTTATCTGCACTTTTTTTTTCAAAAATACAGTATTTAAATTGATTTTATCTGTGTTGCAGGAATATTAACTGAACTGGAAGTTAGTCAGTGTTTGCTGAATTTTATTATTTGCTAGTAATTACAGGTGTGGGGGTAGCCACATTCTTTGATTTCCTGTCCTTGCTTATTTAAGTGGTACAGTGTGAAATATTTTCTGCTTAAAAACCTCAGCTTTGGTCGGCTAAGAACTAGCTGTATTCAACTGGACGTATAAAAGAATTTAAGTACCTTTATCTGCACTTTTTTTTCAAAAAATACAGTATTTAAATTGATTTTAACTGTGTTGCAGGAATATTAACTGAACTGGAAGTTTTGACTCTGCTCTTCAGTTAGTCCCACCCACCCTCCCTGTTTTTATTTTGGTGTTAATCTTAGTGGCCTTGAAACTGCCCGCCCCTCTTGTAAATTTGTGTTTGGATACTCCTTCTGGGCCCGTCTCATTTGCTCACTCAACTGAGTGCAGTGAGATCATATTCTGATTTCAGGCACTCCTACTGTGTACAAAGAGAGCATCTGGGAAACAGAAAAAAAAATTTAAGCTTGTTTCCTGCCTTTCCTGTTAAGTGGTATAGACTATTTGTAGGCTTCTGAGCCCCCAAGCCTTTCTGTGTTAGAGGGAAGCCTTCTAGCTTAGTTTTTATTTCTTATAACTAGCCAGTTTTCTAGTTTCAGCACTCAAATCTGTTTCTTTGATCTCAGCACTTGTTTATAAAAAAAATTCATCTGCTTTTACTGTACTTGTGTTTCTACCTACTTTATTTTACTTTTGCATTATCTTAAAAGTACTCAATTGTATTTATTACTGCTTGGTGTAACTCATTCTAAGCCTTTTGTTTTAAACACTTGGGCTTCGGACCAGTTGTTTTGCACTGAGAGGGTTTGTGGTCTACACTGTAGTGGCAGAACAGGTAGCTTACATCCTTCTAGGTTGGGAACTGCTGATTGAGGGCTCAGTGTCTGTTATTCTAAAAGTGTATTAATTCTGGTTTAAGCACTTGGGCTTTCAGGCCAGTTATTTTACATTAAGAAGGTACGTGGTCTGCACTCTTGTGGGAGGAGAGGCCGGACTCTGCCCTTCTGAGCTGGGAATTTCTGGTTAAAGGCTTATAGTGCATGCATATCTGAACTGCTTCTTACTGAAGTTGGTGCGCCTTGTTTGCTGTGGCATAGACTCGATTCGGGCCTGCTGGATCTAGCTTTGTTTGTGTAACTTGAGCACTAATCCAGGCATTCTCAAAAGTATTCAATTGTATTTATTACTGCTTGGTAGTAACTTGATTAAAGTGTAGCTATCATTCTAAGTCTTTTGGCTTAAGCACTTGGGCTTCAGACCAGTTGTTTTACATTAGGAAGGTTTGTGGCATGCACTGTGGTGCCAGGACAGGTAGCTTTCATCCTTCTAAGTTGGGAACTGCTGATTGAGAGCCCAGTGTCTGTTATTTTTAAAGTGTATTAGTTCTGGTTTAAGCACTTGGGCTTCAGGCCAGTTATTTTACATTAAGAAGGTTCGTGGTCTGCACTCTTGTGGGAGAAGAGGCTGGACTCTGCCCTTCTGAGCTGGGAATTTCTGGTTAAAGGTTTATAGTGCCTGAATATTTGAACTGTATCTTACTGAAATTGGTACACCTTGTTTGCTGTAGCATAGACTAGATCCAGGCCTGCTGAATCTAGCTTTGTTTATATGCTTGTTGTTTGTTTGCTTGTTATTTCCCTGGAACGCTAATTCCACCTAATACGTGGCTTCTCAGCGCTTCTGTGGATCACTAGTGATATCTGCATTGCTTACTGTACTTATTTCCTTGTTTCACTTGAAAGAAAGTTACTGTTTGTCGTTTTTGCATTTAAGTTACCTGTAACACATTGCACTTAAGTTACCTGGCACTTGCTCACTAAAGCAATTATATAAATCAGCACTAAAAATTAAAAGCACTACACCCTCACTCCCCACTGGCCCTTGTTTTCAATTATAAAGGAATTCCCAATATTATTCTAGCATGTCCAAAGGCCAGTTGTCAATCTCCTCTCTGGTCCAGCTGGTGAATCTGGGAATCTTGAGGCAATGTTACAACTGCCTCATGTACACAGACAACCCTCCCCTCCTCCCAACAAATTCCAACACATGTGAGAGATGCAACCATATAGCCAAACTGGAGGCTAAGCTCTCTCAACTCAGTACTGGCATAACCAGTCAGGAGGAGAAGGAAACCACACTCACTACAATTCCAGTCATACATAGACCTACCACGACAGCAAACCAAACACATAATCACACAAAAACATACTCGGAGGCTCTAAATATACTCGGAGGCTCTAAATAAAGATCTCCCTAAGCAGTAGAGACCTCCAAAGCAGACACCCAAGCAACCGCTACCCCAAAACAAAACATGTGAAATACATTTCTCACAAAGCCAGTGTGCCGAACAGTCACAGCCCTTAAGACTAAACAACCCACCTGATACACTTGTAATAGATGACTCTATCGTCAGGCACACTGACGTCCCGCTCACCAGGCTGAACAAGGAGAGGGTCACAGTGAGCAGCCTGTTGGGCGCTAGGATCCGCCACATAACACAAGTACTCAGGTCACTCCAAGGCAACTACAAATATGACTCAGTCATTGTCCATGCTGGTGTGAATGACCTGAGACGTACCTCCCTGGACTACATGAAAAGAGACATAGAGGAGCTCTCTGAGCATGTAGCCCAGGCCGGTATGACCCTGACCTTGAGTAGCATCTTACCCTCACCAAGAATGATGCCACAATATGAAGACAAGATGATCAATTTCAACAATTGGCTTAAGAACTGGTGTCATTCAAAGGGGATCCAATGCCTGTCAGCTTGGGATGATATGCTCGACAAGCCACGATGCTTCGCTAGGGACGGCTTGCACCTGTCACCCCTGGGCTTTGGATATTGGCAAAGGCTCTTGCTACCCCCATAGTGCCTTTTTTAGGCAAGGCTCAAAAGACATACCCACCTCCATAGGTATCGCAAGGGATAAGAAACTAAGAGTAATGCTACTCAATGCCAGAAGTCTAAACCTCAAGATGCACACACTCAAAACTCTCCTTAGCATGGAGAACATCGATATCTGTGCAGTAACAGAAACCTGGTTCAGGGCTACTGAGAGCACCCCAGCACTACCAGGTTATACCTCATACCATGCTTTTCGGCCCCAAAACTTGGACCGAACCACAAAAGGAGGGGGAGTATCGATATTCATCAAAGATACCCACACCTCCAGGTTGGTGGCAAAGCACGAACCATCAGAGACTATCCATGTGCAACTAACAGTGGGTAAAACTGCCTTCCAGTTTATAGCCTGCTACAGACCACCCTCCCAAACACAGGAACCCCACTCGGCCTTCCTGAGAACACTGGAAAATATGAAGGTCTCTCCAAACACCATTATATTGGGCGACTTCAACTACCCAAACATAGACTGGGAGCATTACTCTAGCACCAACACCCTAGCCCAAAGGTTCCTAGAATTTATAAACTCAAATGCTATGGAACAACTTGTTACCACTCCCACAAGAGGGGAAAACATACTGGACCTGATCATCACCAACATGGGGACTCTATGCTCCAGACCAGAAGTGTATCCCTCACTGGTAAGATCAGACCATAAACTAATCTCACTGGATATTCACATCCCGACCCCACCCCCTACCCAGAAAACCACAGTGAAAAACTTCTCTAAAGCAAATTTCACACTCCTCAAAACTGAGGTGTCATCCTTCAAAGCCCTTGGGCCTGTGGAAAATACGGCCCAGACCGCAGAATCCTTTATAAACGGATTCTATGAACACCTTCAGGAATACATGGATCATGCGATCCCAAATAAAACCAAGACCCAATCCTCCAAAGGCAGACGTCCTGTCTGGTGGACCCCAGCCATAAACAAACTATACAATAGAAGGAGGAAGCTACTAAATGATAGAGCAAACTCCCAAAAAGGGAAGGCATCACTGATCAGTATTAGCAAAAAACTACGGGCACTCATAAAATTGTCTAAGGCCAGCTTCGAGAGACAAATTGCACAGGCTACTAAGGATAATCACAAGGCTTTCTTTAGTTATGTTAGGAACCTGGGTGGTAATTCCCAGATATGCTCAGAATTAGTCCAAAATGACAAAAAATACACCGAACCCACAGACATTGCCAACATCCTAGCTGACAGGTTCAGCGCAAACTCCCCCCCCTCACCACCAAAAGGGCAAATATCTATCCCAGCAGAGTGCTGCCCCCCTGACATCTCAGATGTTCAGGTAAGAGCCGCCCTCTCCAAAGCAAAAAACACAGCATCAATGGGACCAGACGGTGTCCCGGGCTGCGTCCTACATGAACTCCAAGAAGAGCTAAACCCAAACATAAAACTACTGTTCAATCTCAGCCTTACTACAGGATATGTGCCCAAAGAGTGGCGTACAGCAACAGTGGTCCCTCTCCATAAAGGTGGTGCCTCAATGGATCCTGGAAACTATCGCCCCATAAGCCTGACTAGCTTGGTCTGCAAAGCTATGGAAAGGATCATCATGGACCTCATAAATAAAGATATTGGGGACCTACAGACACTGGATCCTACCCAGTTCGGCTTTGTTAAGTGCAGATCCTGCCTCTTAAACCTGGTTGATTTATTTGAAACAGTCACCAAGGCCATTGACGAGGGGAAGGTGGTCCACAGAGCCTACCTGGACCTCGCAAAAGCCTTCGATACAAT